>NC_050574.1:188680086-188980086 GCF_011100635.1 Trichosurus vulpecula | reverse complement strand
GTGGACAGCCTATTCCCTCTTTTTCCATACATTCTCTTGGAACCTTTCAAACACTCAGCTGGCTCTAGCAATGTGTGTGTCAACCTCATCATCTATGAGTACAACCCTGGAAAATGTACTACCAAGGTAAGTGAACTTAATCACAGAATTCAAAATTTCTACATCTGCTTTAACCAATGGTTTCACATATGGATAGTACAGTGCCAGCAAGTGGAAAACCTCCATTTTCTTGGTGTTAATTGTTAGACCAACTTTAGCACAAATGACTGAGAATTAATCCATACTTTGTTGCATCTCAGTCTCAGAGACTGCACAGAGAGCCAGTCATCTTCAAACAAACAAAAAAATCATGTTCCAACTCTCCCTCTACTTTAGTCTTATTTTGTAGACTTTTCAAATTAAATAATATACCATCAGTGAAGTAGCTGATCTTGGTGTCATTTTTGTCCTTGTTGAAGGTACCTAACAACATTGTTTGAAAACATCCTGCTAAAAAGCATGGAAGCAAGCACACAGCCCTGCTTCACTTCATCAGTGACTGGGAAAGCATGAGAGCAGCTTCCATGATCCAAAACCCATGCAGACATGCCTTTGTTAATACAATACTGATGAACTTCTCTGGGCAATCGTATTTCACCATGATCTTCCACAGGCTCTTGCAACTGAGAGTATCAAAGTCCTTGGTCAAATCAACAAATGTTGTGTATAGACCTCTGTTCTGCTTCTGGCATTTTTCATGGAGTAGTCAGGCAGCAACACCATGTCAACCATTCCTTGGCCCTTTCGGAAGCCACACTGGCTCTTGGGTAGATGACCATTTTCCAAGTGAAGGATCAGCTCATTAAGGCATACTCTGTCAAGGATCTAGCCAGTGTTGACTAAGAGAGAGACAACCCCCTCCCACTCCATGATTATCACGGGACAACCTACTTCCTTTTCCTTTATATTGATGGACAGTAACATCATCCATGATCTCCTGGGGAATAACCTTCTCTTGCTATGTAACCTGGAAGATTTCCATCGACTTTTGTAAGAGTAGTAGACCTCATGCCTTGTAGATCTTACTGGAATGAAATTAGTGCTAGGTGCTTTGCCACACAAGAGGAACCTAATGGCATTCAAAACCCCTTCAGTTGTAAGTTTGACTAGAAAGTGATTGTCTTAAATCCGAGGTATACAGTTAATGGCTTCAGCATTACTTAATGAGGGTCTGTTGAGTACACTATGAAAGTGTTCAGCCCATCTCTCCAGGATCATATCCTTATATCAGTGTGGCTCCATCAACACTGAGTAGTTGAGATGCACCATAGGTCTTTGGGCCATAAATAGCCTTCAGGGCATCATAAAAGTGCTTTGGATTATTACTATCAGCATAAAACTGACCTGTTACTACTATGAACATAAAACTGCCTGTTTACTAAACCAAAAGTCCTGCATCTCTCTAAGCTTTGCTTGTGCTTTACTTTTGATGGAATTAAAATTGCGTTTTTTAGAGATGGACAAACTATCCTGCTGGTAGATTCTGTGGACTTCCGGTTTTTTATTTAGTAACTTCTGAATTTCCCTGTCATTTTCATCAAACCAGTCCTGATGTTTGTGAGTGTTTTGGCCCAGATGGGTAAATGTGGTCCTGTACACCGAATCTCTGAAAGCTGCCCACTCCTTTTCTACAGTGTGTTGTAGCAAACTATTCACACAGTGATTTGTTGACATTAATCTGGTAGTCATCTTGCCTTGGAGCTCCCACTTTTGTTGAATGTGAATGTTTAGCTTGGAGAGGATAAATCTATGATTGGTCTAGTGCTTTGTCCCACACATCACCTTTGTCACTCTCATATCCTGTCTGTCTCTTCTTATAATGACATCATCTATTAAATGTCACTGTTTGCTCCAAGGGTGTGTCCATGAAGTTTTACTGCATTTGTGTTCCAAATGGAAGAAAATGTTGGCGAAGAGGTCATGAGATACAGAAGTCTTCAATAGTAAGTGACCATTGTTGTTACTGTTTCTGACACCATTTCTTCCAAAGACTCTCCATATCTGATAGTCTGTGCCTATGCTGGCATTAAAATCACCCAGAATTAGAAGCTTGTCCTCTTTTGGCACATGGATGATGAGGGTCCCCAGGTCTTCAGAAAATTTTCCTCTGACCTCATCAGAGTTTATCATGGTGGGAGCATACACACTGATGATGGTAGTAGGGCCCTTTTCTGCAAGTGGCAATCAAATCGTTATAAGCCATGCACTTCTTTTGGGAGGCATACAAACTTGTTGACTAGATTAGATTTGTTTACAAAACCTATGGCAACTTCACACCACTAATCATTACTGTGGCCACTCCTGAAAAACATGTATCCAGCTCTGGATTCAGAAAGCTAGCCTTCATTTGCTAGCCTTGTTTCACCAGGGTTGCTATTTGGTTGAAATACCTGGTGAGTTCTCTATTTGTCTTTCAGATCTACTGGATTTCTTGTTTTCCATAAGCGTGCTTACATTCCATGTACCAGTGGTGTGTAGAATCATATTTGCAAAAGTTTTGTACATATTTTTGTGTTTTGAGTAGAATCCCTACCTGCCATGGTAAGCAGGCCACTTTTAGGGCATCTTTTCTGGCCCCTTACTCACACCAGGAGGCAAGCAGTGTGTTCCTTAAGAAGCCTGATCAGACATCCAGGGGGCTGCCGAATCCCACTGCTGCTTCAGTTCAGTGAGAAGATAACCATATGGCCTGGGCTGCCTGTGTGCAGTATTGTGACTATAACTCCCAGTGTATCAACTCCTGCTGCTTCATCACTAGCCCATCACCACAGGACTTCAAAGTAGATGGAAGAGTAGGATAGTAAAATGGTAACACAATAAAATAATAAGATAGTTGAATAGTAAACTAATAAAATAACGTGATAAAATTATTATAATTATTATAAATTTGTAAAATAATTAAATAGTAAAATAATGGAATAGTAAAATGGTATGAGTGGTGCCTCTTAACTCATGTAAATTGGATTTAAGCGAGGCAGAGTTGCTTGAAGTTGTCAGCCTTACTCTCTCTTCCAGAGTTATCAGAGCCCGGGGCAAGACAAAAGTCAAGACAATTGGTGATGGCTCAGGATGCAATGGAAGATCTTGGCATCCTCAGTGTCTGACCAAGCTCTAAGTGCTCCACAGCACCTGCTTCCACTGCCTTAGGGGATAAGATGCTGATGAAGGCTGGTGATGATAAGTCTGAAGACTAACATTTTATTTTGCTTGTTTTCTTTTCCAAAAGGGATTATCTTCAGACTAGGAAAGATCGTAAGATCATAATATAGAGCTGAACAGGACCTCAGGGTCTATTTAGTCCAACTCTTCCATTTTGTAGCTGAAGAAACAAGCCCAGAATAGATAAGTGTCCTGCCCAAGGTCACACAAGTAGTAAGAATCAAAAGTAGAATTTAAACCCATGTTCTCTGACTCTAAAACCAGTGTTTCTTCCACTATACAAGAATAGGAGAAAAATGGTTAATAAAGAGTGGAGACCCCAGAAATGGAAACAGATGGTCAAATAATAACATGATAAGACCCCAGATATGGAAACAGATGGTCAGATAATAACATGAAAATGTCTCCACCCTTAGCAACATGGTATGTGGCACATAAAAAGCACTTAATAAATGTTTGTTGATTATAAATTGACTTGAGAAGACTTAGAGGGGATATGATCAAAATCTTCAAATACCTGAGGAGCTCTCATGTGAAAGGTCCTAGAAAATAGGATCAGAAGCAGTGGGCAAAGTTGCAAAGAGGTATATTTAAGCTTTATGTAAAGAAAAATTTCCTAACAATTTGAGCTTTCCAAAAGTAGGATTGAGCTGCCTTCGCCTTCAAGAAAAAAATTGGATGGCTGCTTTTTGGGGATGTCTGTAGAATATTTTTTCCAGGTACAGGTTGTACTAGATGACCTCTAAGATGCCTTCCAACTCTAAGACCCTGTGATTGGCATGGAACAAGGCAAAATATTATGCTAAATACAGTGCTGGATCTGTAGTGTGGGGACTAATGTTCAAATCCATCGTCAGATACTTATTAGCTGTGTAAACCTGAGCAAGCTATTTAACTTCTTAGAGCTCATTTCCTAATAAAATGGGAATAAATCATTCACTCAATAAACATTTATTTAGTGTTTCCTATGGGCCTGGCACTGTGCTAGGCAATGATACTTTCCTTGCCTCACAAGATGATTGTTAGGAAGGTACTGTACAAGCCTTAATGTACTATGCAAACTTATCGAATAAATGAAATAATATGTATAAATACTTTTGCAAACCATAAAGAGCTATGTAAATGCTAACTGTTATTATTGAATTACTCTGACATTTTTTCCCTCCATTTCACTTTTAGACTTCTTTATGAATCTGTCTATTCCCTTTGTCTTCATTGACTTCTCGCACTCTCCTTTCTCAACTTGCAGCTCAGCTTTGTCCCCTTTTGTGTTGTTCAGTCATTTTAGGTATGTCTGACTCTTCTTGTCCCCATTTGGTCACTCATGACCATAGCATTTGACTGAACCTATACTCTCTTCTAAGGTTGTCAGTGACCTCTTAATTACCAAACCCAGTGGCCCTGGCCTTTTCAGTCTTTGTCCTTCAGTACTTGAGCTCTCTACAACATTTGACACCATTGACCACTCTCTTCTCCTGAATACTTTTCCCTTGGCTTCAAAAAGCAAAAACAAAAACAAAAATCACTGGTTCTTATATTTTTTCTCTGCCTCCCTTGGATCCTCTTCTTGATCTCTTAATGTAGGTGTTCCCTTGCATTTATTTTTTCTCTACACTTTTCCCCTGTCAATCTCATTTATCCCCATATTACTACATCTGAGCAGATGACTTGAAAATCTGTATTTTTAGTCCTGATCTCGCTTTTGAACTTTGATTCAATAAATATTAAGGACTTACTTTTGGCAAGGCATTTTACTAGCTCCCAACCTACATAGCCAAGTATTTATTTACATTTCCATTTTGATAGCAGGGCAGCTAGGTGGCAAAGCAGATAGAGCACTGGGCTTGGAATCAATAAGACTCTTCTTCATAAGTTCAAATCCAGCCTTAGATAGTTACTAGCTGTGTGACCCTGAGTAAATCATAGAACCCTGTTTAACTCAGTTTCCTCATCTGCAAAATGAACTGGAGAAAGAAATGTTAAAAGTACCCCAGTATCTTTGCCAAGAAAACCTCAAAAATGAGGTCACAGTGAGTTAGATATGATTGAAACAACTGAACAACCACCACCACCTTGATATCCCTCTTAGCATGTTCACAAGCTCAATACTTAGTCCCAAAATGTTCCTCTTTTCGACATCAATATTTTTATCTGTGGTGCCACCATTTGCCAGGTTTCCCATGTTCATATAATCTTGGGATTATCATTGACAGCCCTGTCTTCACCTCTCACATCCAATCAGTTACCAAATCCTGTCACTTCCATCTCTTTAACATCTCTCACATTCATCCTTTCATCTCTAATCCCAACACCAGCACCAGAGTTTTGACCCTGATCACTACACAGTTGGCCTGTTATGATAGCCTTCTTGTAGGTCTTCATACTTATACTCTCTCCCCTCCTCCAATTTATCATTCATACCACTGCCAGAATAATTTCTCTTATGTATGTCACTTCTCTGTCCAAAAATCTTCAGTGATTCACCCCTTCTTGCAATGTGTCTGACTTTCCAGACTTCAATACCACATACCCCCCTTTACCACTCCCCAATGCCAAGTACCTTCACCTCTTTCCTTTCAGCTCCTTTTTTGGTGTTATCTTCCCTTGCTTAGAATGTGAGCTTCTTGAAGGCAGGGATGGTATTTTTGCATGTATTTTCATCTCCACTGCTTAGTACAGTTCCTAGGCGTATAGTAGTGCTTAATAAATCCTTTCTTATCTTGCCTTGCCCTGCCCTGCCCTGCCCTGTCTTGCCTTGTCTCCTAATTAAAGTTCAAACTCTTTTGCCACCATTTAAGGCCTTTTGAACAGAAGGGTGCCATACAATCTGAGATTTCCCTCCCATTCCAGACAAACTGGGTAACTCTGTCCCTGTGGAACACATGCCTCATTTTCTTTGAGCAGGCTGTTCTCTATGCCTAGAATGTCTTTTTCTCCATCTTCATCCATTGAATTCCTCCCTAACTTTTAAAGCCAGCTCAAATGCTGCCTCATACAAATGAAGCATACCCTGAACCTCCCCTCTTTTTATAACATTTCCCATACACTTGACATAACACTTTGTTTTATAATATTTTAATGCTCTTATCATGTAATATTTTGTATTTGTATTCATGTAATAATTTGCATTGCTGCCTTATTCCACTACTAGACTATAAGCTACTTGAGGGGAGGACTACATCTTAACTAAACCTAGCATGGTATTTTATTTTATTTTTTGTAAATAAATTATTATTTAATATTTAGTATTTTTAGTTTTCAGCATTGATTTCCACAAGAGTTTGAATTACAAATTTTCTCCCCATTTCTACCCTCCCCCACTCCAAGATGGCATATATTATGCTTGCCCCATTCCCCAGTCAGCCCTCCCTTCTGTCACCCCACTCCCCCCCATCCCCTTTTCCCTTATTTTCTTGTAGGGCAAGGTAGATTTCATTGCCCCATTGCCTGTATATCTTATTTCCTAATTATATGTAAAAACTTTTTTTTTAGCATCTGCTTTTAAAACTTTGAGTTCCAAATTCTTTCCCCTCTTCCCTTCCCACCCACCCTCCCTAAGAAGGCAAGCAATTCAACTTAGGCCACATGTGTATCATTATGCAAAACCCTTCCACAATACTCATGTTCCTGTCCTATCCCCCTTTATTCAGTTTTCTCTCTTGACCCAGTCCCTTTTCGAAAGTGTTTGCTTTTGATTACCTCCTCCCCCTATCTTCCCTCCCTTCTATCATTTCCCCCTTTTTTGTCTTCTTCCTCCTTCTTTCCTGTGGGGTAAGATACCCAACTATACACACACACACACACACACACACACACACACACACACACACACATACATATATGTATATTCCCTTCAGCTACTCTAATACTGAGGTCTCATGAATCATAAACATCATCTTTCCATGTAGGAGTGTAAACAAAACAATTCAACTTTAGTAAGTCCCTTATGATTTTTCTTTCTTGTTTACCTTTTCATGCTTCTCTTGATTCTTGTGTTTGAAAGTTAAATGTTCTATTCAGCTCTGGTCTTTTCACTGAGAAAGCTTGAAAGTCCTCTATTTCATTGAAAATCCATATTTTGCCTTGGAACATTATACTCAGTTTTGCTGGGTAGGTGATTCTTGGTTTTAATCCTAGCTCCTTTGACCTCTGGAATATCATATTTGAAGCCCTTTGATCCCTTAATGTAGACACTGCTAGATCTTGTGTTATCCTGATTATGTTTCTACAATACTCAAATTGTTTCTTTCTGACTGCTTGCAGTATTTTCTCCTTGATCTGGGAGCTCTGGAATTTGGCGACAATATTCCTGGGAGTCTTCTTTTTGGGATCTTTTCTAGGAGGTGATGGCTGGATTCTTTCAATTTCTATTTTACCCTCTGGTTCTAGAATATCAGGGCAGTTCTCCTTGATAATTTCCTGAAATATGATATCTAGGCTCTTTTTTTAGCACAGTATTTTATACATAGTGTTTTATAAATATTTGTTGGTTTGATTTGTTTAATTATATTGTGTCCCAAGTTTGACCACCTGGTGTCAAGAAGGACCATCTTTAGGAAAAAAATCATATGCAATCCTAATCCTCCAGTAGAATATAAGCTTCTTGAGGCCAGGAGCTGTTTCATTTTTGTTCTTGAATCCCCAGCGTCTAGTGCAGCTTGTGAATCTAGAACTGGAAGAGACCCCAGAGGTGGTTTATTCCAATTCCCTTTTTACAGGTGAGGAAACAGGCCCAAGGAAGATTTTACAACTTACCCAAGTTCATACAGGTAGTGTTAGAGGTGGAATTTAAATCTATGTCCTCTGACTCTAGAGGTAGTGCATTTTCCACTGTACCATACTGCTTTTGGTAGATCATAAATATGCACTGGATTGAATTTGAAACTACTTGCTGAGAGCATGCACCTTAATGCATCTCTTACGATGCCTATCATGCGAGCCTGTACTTATGTGTGTGCATTTGCATGTGTACACACACACACATACAAACACCCCCACCCTAATATACAAAGCTAAGCTTCTCTATTCTTATAGAGACCCATTTATCATTGGACATACTTTGGGGTACAGCCCTCCACAATGGGAGAAATTCTCATTACCAGGGTAATAAATAGAAGCAGGGATTGAGAAAATATTGGTCCTTGGGGGCTGATTCAAGCTTGGGAGCTGATGGAGCATGGGGAGAGGGGTTTTTTCATTTTTTGTGTGTCCTAGATTCCTTTGGCCAACTGGTAAAATCTATGGCCTCTTCTCAGAATGATGTTCTTAAATGCATAAAATAAAATACATAGAATTATAAAGCAAACAGATTTTATTGAAACATAGTTATCAAAATATTTTTAAAACTTATTTTATAAAGAATTCCTGCAAGAATTTTTTTTTCATTTTTAAGCAATCACTGTAATCACAAGCCAATGAGAGCCAGGCCAGAAGACTATGATAATTCTGCCTTTAGCATGGTGCAGTCAATTGGGCAGCACCTTGGTCTGCTTTGGTGGGAGGAAGACCTCCCATAGCACCACTTTGCTGTCCCTCTGCTTCCACTGTATCCCTGCTCATTAAAATGGGGGATCTCCACGGAACTAAAGGTTAGTTAACACAGGAAACACACTCAGTATTAGTACAGCAAATGTCTTCCTTTCCCTGGCTGTGAAAGAACAGCACTCACAGAAAGTCGTGCTAAGCCAGAGTGCTGGCTCTTCCCGTTCGGATGCTAATAAGAGTCCTGTACTTTAAAAGCCCTGACCTAAAAAGGATACTGATTCAAGAGTTTCTTTTAGTCATTTTAAAGCAAGCAAGGCCAGAAGTGTTCTATTTCCTTATGCAATTAGGTAAATGCAACAGGAGAAAAATGATTCATTCTGAGTTTCTAACTTTAATTAACAGAGACAGAGGATTACATAACAACTTCTTAGGAAGGACCTGGATAGATCTCAAAGTATAGAAAACTCTCACATCAAAGACTGAAGTTTAATTCTCATGCCAAATTTATACAGAACTTAAACTTGTATTTTTGTACAACTTGGACAAGGCTCACAAACCATACCTAAGCAAAAGCATACTTTGGACAAGTTTTACAAAATTTAAACCAGGACAAGTAGCATGAAGAACATCCTCAAATCAATTTTTAAAGACAAATTGAATTGAGAGTGTCATGGGAAGACAGGACACATCTCCCCTCCCCCAGATTCAGAAATCATAGGGAGGCTGGTGTGTGAGGTGAGGCAAACTTACTGAGGGTGAGACAGTGGGCAGGGAGAAAGCCTGATTGGACTTGCCCACTAAGTGCAAGGTTTAGCTTCTGGAGTATACGTGCTAAAAACCCCTTTAAATTTGGCAAACTGCATCAGAAGCCCCAGTCACTCTCTTCTAGTTACAGCTCTGGAGTTCATCTGGCACTTATCATTTTCCTGATAATTTGGTTGACTACAATTAAAAGTCTTCATAGTAGAAGTCAGACCCTATTATCACAGAGTTTCTTGTTACTCAGATTCTAATAGACTTTGGGTCATATCCAATCCATGACCCTAGAAACTTGAAATGAATTAAATTGTGAACCAAAAATTGGAACAAGTTACCCTAGTTAACCAAACCCAAATGCTTAAAAAATGCATTGAACTGATGTTGCTGTTTTTAAAAACTTTTAAACACTTGATAAACTAATTGGAACCAAAAAAGTGCTGGTCATTCATACAACATATATGCAGATAAATAATATTGAGCTTCTAGAATAGTTTCTAAAACTATTGAGTTCTGTAGCATCGAAGCATTCTCCAAACTGGACAAAATCACTATATCATTCAGTTCATGTCTCTGACCAAAATACAATAGCACCATAAAATGCTTTCTATCACTTGATTTAACCTATAATACAATTATTAGTTCTCTTCCTCAGTAGTAGTATCATAAACTAATTTCACAGCATTTGCCTATGTGGTTAAATTAGATTTTTTGTGTACATTTTTTGCTCCAGTGAGTTTCCCTCTGTTACTTTTACTTTTCCTGGGTCCCATTATTGTTTGAGGGACATATATTTGAAAAATGCAATTAATCAAGCCAGTATCTATTTATTGAAAATGTACTATGTTCCCAACGCTGTGGAAGTCGTTAAATATTAGTTCCAAATGACTAATACATTTTATAAAATTTTTAAGATAAAAAAATCATTTAAGGCAAGGGTACTTTACTTAAAATGTAAAAACTATTCTTAGCTCATAGGAATACAAAAATAGCAGGAAACCCATGGACCAACTTTGCTCACCCCTGATCTAAGATATTTCACAGCCAAATAGAAATTATTTCTTGATTATCTGTTTTTAAAAAAATTTTCCATGTAACCAAACTTCGTCCTTACTGCACATTAAGAGCTAGCCCTTTTTGTTTCAATGATTTTTGAGAGCATTCACACTAATAAACTGTCATACACAATAGAAGTTATAGTTTATTAGTCTAATCTCAAAAAGTCTTTTAAATTCACAACTCACAAAAATTCTTTTTAACTTGAACATTTTTTACCACTGGACAGATGTCTACACACGTCAGGTCCATCCCTTCCCTTTTCTTAGTCACCCTGACCTTTTACAGCTCCTCACATCATTAGGCTACAAAACACATATGCATATATCTACAGAAGGTACATTCTACTACTCTAAAAGACCTGTAACATAAAGGAAATAAATAGAGAAGTGGGCTTATATTAAATTGCCCTCAGGCTCTAATTTCCTTTAGGTTCCTACTTGTGTTTCTAAGCCTCTTAACTGGACACATGGGCCTTTGCTTATGTTCAATATGAAAAAAATATTAACACAATAACAAAAATGTGTATGCTACAATGTATACAGCTCTAAAACAGACACATATTGAAAGCATTACTAAGAAAACAATGGCAAAAAACCATTTGGAGCATTTTGACAACACATGTGTAACCTGTGGTATTTGTGGAGGATGGCATTATGTCTTGGATATAAAGTGCTGAGTGAGAGTGAGAGAAGATTTAGCCTTGGGTGAGTCCCTAAAAGGTATCAAGGACGAAAAGGGCAAACTGATCAATATTGCTACTCTTTCCAGTCATAGTAAGATGTACTTACTGAGTATTTAAAAATATCCAATTCTGCCATAGTTTATAAGATATGAACTCAATGAAACTTTCAAGGATCCTTCAATGATTCCACGATTTCATGGATATGGGCACTCTCTTCAGTGCTGAAGATTGCAACCCATTTTTACCTGGTAAAAGCTCTACCACTTATTCCTGCATTGACCAAAGTCACCTGTGTGATTTTGAACAAGTTTCCTTTCTGGACCTCAGTTTCTTCATCTGTAAGGACTGTAGTCAGGCAGTCAACAAGCATTTATTAAACACTTAATTTATACCAGGAACTGTGGTGATGGAGATATAAAGAAAGGCAAAAATTGGATCCCTGCTCTTGAGCTCATATTCTAATTGGAGAGACAATATGCTACATATATATGTGTGTGTATGTGTGTGTGTGTGTTGTGTGTGTATGTATATATGTGTATACATATATATTATATACACGCATCTATATTAAGTGGAAGGTAGTTTCAGAGGGAAGTCATTAGAAGTAGAAGGAACTGGGAAAGGCCTCCTTCTACAAAAGGTAGGATTGAATTGGGTCTTGAAGGAAGCCAGGGAAACTTAGTAGCTGGGATGTGAGGAGACAAGGTTTCAGAAATGGACAGCCAGTGGAAAGGCATGGGTCTGGAGATGGAGCATTGTATGTGAGGAACAGCAAGTAGGACAGTGTCACTGGATCATAAAGTATGTAAAGGGGTAACGATTAAGCAGACTGGAAAGATAGGAAGAGACCAACTGGTGAAGGGCTTTAAATGCCAAACAAAGGATTTTGCATTTGATCCCGGAGGCTATAGGAAGCCACCGGAGTTTATTGAGTAGGAGGCAGTGGGACCATGGTCAGACCTGTGGTTTGGGAAAAATCCCTTTGGCAGCTGAGATGAAGATGGATTGGAATAGAAAACTTGACTCAGGGAGAGCAACTAGAAGGCTATTGAGGTGGTTGAGGAATGTGGCCTGCCCTAGGTGACCTCTGTAATCCCTTTCATCTCTCAGTTTATGATCTATAGTTCTATGGCCTCATCCTATTCAATTCTTATTCCATGTCCTCCCATAGATCTTCTACAGAGGATCCATCCAAAGCATTAAGGGCCTTTGTGTAAAAATAATCATAATAGAAAACAACATGCCCGTAATACTTGGTATTTATATAGCATTTTAAGGTTTGCAAAATGCTTTATATGATGTTATGTCATTTACTTTCTAGATCTTTAAAATTACATGAGCACCAGTATAGCTTGTGTCTTTCCACCTATTATCCTTTACAAAAGATTGATTGGCCCACTTACTTTTCCTTTTACAAATCACTTAGGTGATAACTTTTACACATCCTTGTATACAACAGTTTATGCCCACCAGACATCAATTTGTTGTCCTTTGGGTGGCTTGCAACATTGATTCTTTGGAAAGTATCTGTGATTTATGGCCCAGTAGAATCCCTAAAAGAATAGGGATAATATATAGTGATTAGAGCTGTGTTTTCACTGACATTGGAGTTCCCAGGTGAAGAAACTCCCTCTACCAGGGCAGGTCAGTACCTTCTCTGTAACTTAATCTTCAAGATTTGCCTAGTACAGATTTGCCCAGTGTCATACGGCCAGTAGGTGTCAGAGATGGGCCTTAAACTGAAGTCTTCCAAACTCCAAGGCCAGCTTTCTATTCCTCATGATACTTGGAAGACTACCAGTTTTTTTTTAAATTGAAAACTGTACAATTTCTCAAAGGAATCCAGCCCCCTCTCTTAATTCTATTCAACTCTGGGTCCATTTCATTTGAAGTGCCTCTCTCAGCTATCTATATTTTCCGAAGCAGTTCAGTGGTCCATCTATCCAGCTGGACAACAGACATTTGGTATCCACTTGGCTTTTCCTGTATGTATTGTTCAGTAGAACTTTTTTGCGTGTTTATGAAACTCATTTATGAGGCCCTGTGGTGTACCAGGACTTGATACAATCAACACAGTGCCCTTTGAGAACAGGAACATAACTGGTAGACTTTACCATCTTTACTAAATCATTCTTTTATTTGCACTTTTAAAGTCCTCTGGCTTTTAAAGCCCTTCATAACCTTGTCCCTCCCTAAACTTCCTGTCTTCTTATACCTTACTCTTCTCCAAGTACTCTGTGATCCAGTAACACTGGTCTCTTTGCTGTTTCTTGCACATGGCACTCCATTTCTTAACTCCATGCATTTTCACTGGCTGACCATCACTGGAATGCTTTTCCTCCTCATCTCTACCTCCCGGCCTCCCTGGCTTCCTTCAAGTCTCAGCTAAAATCCCACCCTATGCAAGAAGCCTTTTCTAATTCCCTTTAATGCTAGGACCTTCCCTCTAAGATTATCTTCCATTTATCCTCTATATATCTTGTTTGTATATAATTGTTTCACATTATGTACCATATTAGATTATGAGCTTCTTGAGAACAAGGACTCTTTTTCCATCCCTTTTCTTTGTATCCTTAGCATTTAGCACAGTGATTGACACACTGTATATGCTTAATAAATGCTTGGTAACGATCTGACTTGACTTTGTGTTGGACAGCTTCCATAATGGTAGCAAATACTTTTGCTCAAAGTGTGTCACTTTGTTTTATGCCTCACTCCATATTACAAATCTGAGAATCCTTGAAAAAAAGTAAACTTTGTTATACTAGCCATCACAGAATTTTGTATGATCTCACCATATGTATGCGATAAAACTGTTTTGGAGGAGAGTCTCTTAGGTTTCATTTTGCTCTACAGAATAAAATGCTTTCATATGGCCAATAAACAATAAACAGAGGCATCTTATATTCATTCTTTGCCCCCTTTCCACCCGTCAAATAACTAAAGATTTGATCTGTTATAAAATATGATTTTCAAAAGGCTTCCTGTTTCCTTCTCTTATTTTAGAAAGTCCTGCATACACATGAAAATCATTATCTTAAATTTTTTTTGTAGAGATGGGAAAATAGGCATATGGGAAAGTTATCATCAGCCTTGCAATTTTGTCCTCCAGTCAGAGTTTCATCATCTGCCCTGCCACTGTCCCCTAAGGACCACCAGGCACTACCATTTGCCCTACTTTTGCATCCCAAGAATGACTGAGACCTTCAATCTGCCCTGTAGCTGAACCCTCCTATATGTATGTATGTATCTACTTGTGTGTGTGTGTATATATACATATATATGTTACTTTCTCCAGTTAGAATGTGAGCTCCTTGAGACCAGGAATTATCTCACTTTTCTATTTCTGTCTCTTGAATTTAGCCTAGTGTTGAAACAAAGTAAATGCTAGCTAGCTAGAGGATTTGTTAAGTGCTTATACTACATGGCAGGCACCGTGCTAAGCACTAGAAATACAAATACAAACTGAAAAGACAGTCCCTACTCACAAGGAGATTCCAATTGAAAATAAGACAGTATATCAGGAACGCTGGAAAGTGGGGGTAGGGCGGCGTGGAGGTAGAATACCTTCACGAATATTCACTGCTTTCAAGGATATGGAGAAATCTGGAGAATGAAGAATGGAGGATAGAGTGAAGTGAGTAAGAGCCTGGGTACCTCATGAAATGATGATCCAGGTCAGGGATTGACTCATCAATCAGAAGAAATGCCTACAAGACAGAGGCATTTGCAGGGCAAGGAGGTTGTTGACTTGGAGGTAGAGAAGTCTGGAGAATGAGCAGTGGAGCTGGGAATTCATACATTAATTCATCCACTCTTGGGTTGGTCGTTATTGATATCTTCTCAATTATCTTTTCTCAGATATCATCTGTGATTTTTTTCTCCAGTTTTGTATGCTTTCAGATATCTTGAGGATTGATCCCTTAATGACCTAAAATTGTGGTAGCTCCAAAACAAAACTCCTTTGTGTATCCTTGGTATGATCCAGATACTCTATCCATAACCATTTTCTTTTCTTTAGCACCATTTCCATTTCTCATTAGTGACTAAAATGTTAGATCCCAGAAATGGTGGCTTCATTTTCACTAGTAAAGAAAATAGTTTGCTATAAAATTATTGACATATCTCTTCATTTTGGGGGGTCTATTTCTTGTCCTTCCAGTTTTATCTTAAAATGCTCTTGAGATGATCTAGATTAATTGGGTTACACACCACTCTTTCTGCAAAATCCTTTTTCCTAGCTCTGCTTCTCAGTGTTGCATGAGGTTATATTCCTCATGAACATCTGCGGTCCTATTTTGTAATGTTTTGTAAATGAATTTATATCCTAATCCAATGTCATTATCAGCTGCCATGTTTCTACTCTTAGCAAGGATCTCAAATAGTTGTGGGCTTATATGGTTTCTAGGTTTTGTTTGGCCACCTTGTGGTGGCCATTTTCTGTCAGTTAAACTTCCATAGAAAATGGCAATAATTTTTTACAAAATCTGTTTCCTTATTGATTTTTCATTTTTTTTGTATCAGCAGCATGATTGAAAAGGTCAAGTGTAAGCTGTTTTACACCTTCGAGCTTTTTTAACCTTTATCCTTTAGAATTTGGTATTGATTTTGGTCTCTTCTCTAGCAAGTTTGACTTTGAATGAACAGCTGATTTTGATACCTACAATATCAGTTAATCTTCATTTTTTTGATGATGCTATCTGATGGTGACCATGTCCAGCACTTTCTGATTCTCTTCTTAAAGAAAGTATTCATGATACTTATGTGAAGGCTTATGGGTAGTCTACAAGCCTTTGGGCTCTTTTTTTTCTTAATGTTGGGCCACAATGTCCAACATAGTTTTGCCGTATTTCATTATGTTCAGATCTCTTTAGCACTGAAGTTACAAATATTGAAGTATACACTTATTTGAGGGGCATATAAATTATCTCCATGGTAGTCCTTTTACTTATGCTCATTATTAGTACTACAATATCAAATTACCAAGTGTCCTATGAAGTGTTTTTTGTTGCCTTTAGATTCCTAGTAAAGCCAAATGTACCAACTCTTTTATTTACTTTTCTAGAGGTAGTCTTCCATTTAACTATAACTTCTTTATAGCCTCTGGTTTCAATTATTGTGAGAATGTTGCCATCAATATTCATTGCTTCCAGGAGTATGTCAACTTGTTGGGTGATTTTATATTATATCATAACCCAAAGCTAAATTAACATCTACAGGTGGTCTTAAAACTGTGTAAAAATTACAAAGTACCTTTTGTCCCTTTTGCCCCTTTCCCTCAATCTGCCATCATCATTTAAGAAGAAGAAGGGGGTTTCATGGGCTGAGTGATCGTTTTGTATTTTTCTTTGTTATGTAGAATGTCAAAGATAAAAACCCATAACCAAATGGCCACCCCAAATAAGTAATCAATGAGCTTCTCTGTACTTAGCTAGGCCAGTCCTTAGGGAAAAATTCAAAGTCTGATTCTGGGAACATACTTATAGCCCTTCGGGTAATGTTCAACCTTTAAAATTTTCACTCCATTTAACTTTTGAAAAACCCAGGACCACAGGTTACTGCTGCAATAAATGAGCTCAATCTATGTCATGGTGGTAGGATGTTCATTTTATTACAGCTTCAAAAGAAGGAACAGTCAAAAGAGGTAGCATGCTATTGTGGAAAGAGTGATAGGCTTGGAACCAAAAGAAATCTGGTACTTGATCCCTGCTCTTACACTTATTGGATATGTGATCCAGGGAGTCATTTATTCTCTCTCAACCTCAGTTTTCTCTTATAAAGAGGGGAAGATGGATGATATTTGGACTCCCTATCTCATTGGTTTGTCATAAGCACCTAGTAAACCTTAAAGTACTAAAGAAATGTGAGTTCTTTTAATAGCATTGATTGTCATTCAGGAAAGTACTATTCATCTGGCAATTCAGCATACAACTTTTAAAGATGTAGTACCTTTTATTATTGCCATTGTTATAAATAATTACTGTGGTTACTTTTACTTTAGTACTTTGAAGGCTCTATCTATCAAACCTATTGATACATGTCTTTCATGCATCGATGCAGCTTCCAGCTCGTTCATGCCTTTTTAATCCTCTTTGTGTGTCCCTTCCTGTCCATGTCCTTCCATAAATCTTCCATAGAGAATCTGCCTAAGTCATATTAGGTAACATGCTGCAGCTATACATAATCATAATGCAACCATAAAGACCAAGATCATCCTCAATTATAATTCTTTTGAGATTGTGATGGTTAATGACTTTTAGACATAGAGCATCTTTGGAAAGTATTGAAAAGATCAGCTTTTGTGTCAGAGAAAAGCTCAAGATAATTCAAAGTATGGTCCATGGCTACTTCATTATTTCTATGCTTTCCAAGATCTCAGATCTTTTTGGTGTGGGTATTTTCTCCAGTGGTACAGATAGCAACCCATTCCCATATACTATGCCACTGATATCCATGCCCTCACAGCCACAAATGATCCACCCAGTGTCCTAGAGGTCTTTCTCTAAGAACAAATGAATAAATGGGGGGAGAGAGTATCCACACAGCTAAAGATTGCTGATGAGGAGGTGGAGAAGTATTGAGAGTAAGTTGAGCCCAAAGCAAAGTGAATGTGACTGAGATAACTCATGAAACTATAGTCTGGGAGAGGGACTCCCCAATCTGGAGAATGGACCTAAAATGAACAAGTAGAAATGGTACTATAGAAGATGAAGACAGAAGAGCAGGTATATCAAAACAAGTAAACACACAAGAAACAGAGCTATACTGCCAAGAAGAGGCATAAAAGATATTATGCAGGAAGTGTATGATCAGAAAAGGAAGTGGTACAGTCTTATATCAAGAGTGAAGGCTAGCAGATTGTAATAGCAAGTACTCTGGCATACCCAGGATGGCCTGCTAGCACAGGTTCTTTAATCTGCTTTTAAAGGAAAGCAACTTTAAAGGGGTCAGCAATCTTCTTTAATTACATTCACTAGTCCAGGAGAAAAGTCAGTTCCCTGAACATCAGAGAAAATACAAGCAGAGAAATTAGACCAACAGACAGGACTCTAACTGCCTGATCAAAGCAATCTTGCTATACGCTTTACATACATCACAGGATTGAGAGAGCCTTTACATCTAAGTAGTCGAGGAGCCCTGAACATATGGCTACTCAGAGACTCGACCAGGAAATCAAAAAAATCCTTCTCATAAGCAAACCCCCAAGCAAAATACCAACTCAAAGTATACATACACTTCTCAGAGTCAGAAGACATCACAACCCTTGTGACTCAGTACCTAATCAACTTAGTACCAAAAGGTGTGAAAGCCTTCCCACAAGCAAGCCTCCCCTAAGCAAGCTTCCCTTAATGGGCTCCATGTGAGGCCTATTAATAGGTGGGGGAGATCTTCATATCCCATTAACATTACACAGATGTCCAAGTGCTCTACTGGTGTCTCCAGAAAGTCAAAAAATTTCTTCTCACCACTAGCCTTGCCACCAGACTAAAGACCGTGCCATGGAGAGAACTTAACTCTTTAAAGTCCTGAACTCCTACTCTTGGGCCCTGATTTCCTGATTGATGAGGCACATAGTAATGTTTGATAAATGCTTGTTAACTGACTGTTGTTAACTGGTTGATGCCTCAAGTGGCTCATTATATCCAGGAGGCCTTGCCATGCCTCACTTTGTCAAAGTGAGTAGAAACTCTTTTTGCTCCATTCTTTGCTTTCCAGTTCTGGAAACATAATTAAATCAATACTACTATTGATACTAGATAGTGTGTGTTAATCTACTCTCTTATGGCTCCTCTCACCATCCCCATAATTTTCCAGTCAAAATATCCCTCCGTGGGCACCATTCCCATATATCATCTACCCCTATAGAATGTAATTTCTTTGAGAAGAGGGATTATCTTCACCTTCACTTTTGGATTTGTACCCCTTGCATTTTGCATGGGACTTGACATATAGTACTTAATAAATTATGTATCTATCATCTATGTAATTATCTATCATTATCTAACTATCTATTATCTGGGGCATATGGAATGTTCAAGGAAGATTAGCACCTCTGATGTGAGTCTTTTTCAGGGCTCATCCACCTTTGGTGTCCATCTGGCACCCAACTCTCACCTGTGGTTCCAAGAAGCTGTAAAATGGGCAATGACCACACTCCAGTAAAACCATTTTGGCAGATAGGCTAAACCAGGTTGAGGATAATCAATGGGTCTCGCCAGTTGGTGAGTTAGAGCATGTGAAGACTTCCTCTGGTGGAATGGGTGGATGAGAACGATTTGTTCCAATGGCTATGAAGGTGGCTGAAGTAGGTGCTGTAGAGCACTCTGAGTTTGGTTAGAGGCCATCTGCTGCAACCTGGGCCATCACCACTTGTCTTGAATTTTGTCTTGCCACTAGAATTTGATGCCTCTGGTAGAGAGAGTGAGGCTTTGTTCAGCCGTGCCTCACTTAAATCCAATTCAAGCATGAGTTAGGACATCACCCCATGATGTCATTGGTCTTCTTCAAAAATAGACAAACGAGAACAACAACATCTATCCTCTATTTACCTGCCTATCTTTCTATCTACCTCTCTACCATCTGTCTACCTATCACCTGTCAATCTAACTACCTATCTGTTATCTACCTATCAATCTATCTACCTGTTTATCCATCTCTCATATACCCGTTGCAGGAGTGAAATTTAGAGACCAAAGTGGTGGTTCCATAATCATCGATGTTAAAAAGTTTGTTATGAAAATGCTGTCAGATAGTTTGATGTGCTTGTCATCCTTCTTCCAGTTTCATCTAAAAATACTCTCAGGGTGATCTGACTTAGCTGGTTTTCATATCAAGTTTTCTGCAGCCACGAGACCTGCCTCTTCTTGCTGTTTTGTAGGCAATACCAGTAGTATTGTCCCCATTTTACCAATGAGGAAACTGAGGCTTAGGAAATCAAGTCTGAGTTACCCTGGACCATGTAGCAGACAAGCAACAGAACCAGAACTAAAACTCAGATGTTCTGGGTTTCTCAGCCCAGTGCTCTTGGAGCAATTTCTTCCTGCTATGTGAATCTGAATGGTGAAAAACCTTTATCTCCATGGGGGTAGGAAAATAAAAACATATTTTAGCCTCTTTTAACAGCCATTCAAAATTCCTTAAAGTGAAAGTACATGTTATTTGTCCTTGGCAAATCAAACAAACAAAATTCCTTTGATCTTTAGGAAGCCCTTTCTTGTGGAGGTAACATTCTGCCTGACTTTTATGTTTGAGCATTCATTGTATACTTAATTATTTGTAAAAGTTTTGTTTTAAATTATTAAACCTTTTCGGTATTTAAGATAAACATGGACATGCTTTGTTAAAGATTAAAAATAAGTTTCACAAAACCTGCAAATTGTGGCAAAGATAATAATACCACAGAGGGGGTCGATATGTTCCAAAACATAATTCTCTTGGGGCTCCTCTGGTTCATTAGAATATTTGTTCTGCAAAGCTTCAGGAAATCCCTGACTCTAACCCACCCTTTCCTGAAACTGGTGAAAGTATTAAAAAAAATTGCCACTAAGAAGAAGAAACTCAACACACTGCTTGAGCAGGACATGCGCATCCTTTGGGAAGCTTCTCCTTGCCTTCAGGATCTGTTGATTCAAAACTTGCCATCTTGAATTGCTCTGAAGCAAAGGGGAAATGGTTTAGGTAAAAACAGAAGTCCAATTAATTTTTAAAATGACTTTGCAACATTTCTGTTACTGGAGAAACATGCAAAAGGTTTCTTTTAGATGTCAGTTTGAAGTATTTTCTCAGTTTTTCCCTGATAAGAACAGAAGGATTTCTCTTACTTCAGACCAGAGCTGGGACATATGAGGGAGCTTGTTCCTCCTGGGTGAGCATAGATCAAAAGCTGGATGGAACTTCAGTAACCATCTAGAGTAATCTCCTCATTTTCTAAACTGAGATCTAGCAATGTTAAGTGATTCACCCAAGGACACACAGGTAGTTATAATCAAGGGCAGAATTTGAACCCTGGTCCTCTGATTCCAGAGTATTCTTTCTACTGTAGTCTGATGGAAGCTTTTAGTCTTCACTGTATCACATATGACTTGACATAGCAAGAAAAAAACTTAGTATCATGCGGAATAACATCTTCTGGCGTTAAAATGTGTGTTTATAAAAATTAAAATAAATTATTACTTGCTGTACCCCTGTATGTAGTATCTTAAACATTTTCTACTTCTAGTACCTTCTCTGCCTCTCACTACTTTTTTGTTTTGGTGGGAACCTGACATTGAACAAAGCCTCCCCTTTGTGGAGGAGAACCTAAGTTTTGAATGATGACTTTTAAAAAAAAACATCTGAAATTGCCTGAAGTCTGAATTTTCACTTGGTCTTGCATCTTATTCTTTCCTTTCCAACATAATGCCAATTTTTTCACCCCCTTTTACTAGTGGAAAGCTGGTCTAAGATATGAGAGAAATTTCATCAGTCAGTCAGTAGGTGGAGTTCAATAGCCATGCCTCTCACTGGTTTTTAAGTCAGAAATTTAAAAGTTAAAGGTATGAGAAGTCAAAAGTAATTTGTATGATCTGTTGCCTTGTGGAGACAACTCCAGAGAACTGGACTGGAATTCAGGAAAAATGAGTTTCCATTTTTTTTTCTTAGCTGTTTTCTTCTTTGGGAATAGGAATAAGTGTCTCAACTTTGGTTCCCCACTTGTAACAGGGGGATAAGGTCTGCCCCAGACTGCCTAATGTTGGAAGGACTAAATCCTACTTTGGAGAAAGATCTTATGAAGGCAAGATTCCAAATATACTAGGATAGTTTGCTAAGAAAAAAAAGAACATAGGTATATCACACACACACACACACACACACACACACACATGCACACGCACACACACACACACAAAGCTGATGAAAAATTTAGGATTAGCCCTCTAATTCTACTTGTCCTACCCTTTGTTCAGTACTGGAAGTATTCTCTATAGGATTAATGGAATTTCAAGGTCATACCAAGTACTATGTTCTATTGTTTCTATAAGAGAAGTATATAGTATAGTGGGTGGATGGGCTTATCTTAGAAGTCAGGAAGGCATGGGTTTAAGTCTTGCCTCTGACATCTACTAGCTTCATGAACATGGGCAAGTCACTTAAGCTCTCAGTTTCCAAGGTAACTCTATAGGACCATAAATTACAGATGAATTGACTATTAACACCATAGAGGAAGTTTCCTCAGTGGAAGGGGTTTCTTTGTCTTCAGGGAAAGACAGGAGTTTCCTGTATGAAATCTTAGGTCAGTACCTACATGAATGAATGGATACAGCAGGAGAGTATCAGGAAAACCCTAATAAATTTGGCAAGTCTCATAATGAACTTGATGAGATTACACGGCATGTACCTTCATTAGAAGGTGGCACTAAGGGGCAGCTAGGTGGTGCAGTGAGTAGAGCACCGACCCTGGAGTCAGGAGGACCTGAGTTCAAATCCAGCCTCAGACACTTGACACACTTACTAGCTGTGTGACCTTGGGCAAGTCACTTAACCCCAATTGCCCTGCCAAAAAAGCAAAAAAAAAAAAAAAGAAGGTGGCACTAGACGTGTTCAATAGCCCTTTGCTGGGAGGACACAAACTCTTCTGATATATACACAGGGACTAGGCCTTCTTCCTGCCCATTTGTTGACGGGGGCTTGGAAGAACAGACTTCTGTTAGAGAAATTTGCCTTCCCTGTGGTCTAGAAGTGAGTTGTGAAACAGCTGTACTCCTTTATTCCTTGGAGTCAAGTCGACAAGCATTTTAAAGCACTTAGCAGGAGTGGGGTAGGAAACTTTTATCTGTTCCTCGAAACAATAGAAAATAGAAATTTGAATGAGAAGCACATGTCATGTAGACAGGGCTTACTGAGGTTAGACTGAGACTGAAGTTTTTTGGACCTCGATTTCCTGAACTATTTCTCCTGCCAGTTTCCTTTTCTGAGCATGAGTTGGGCACCAGTTACCCAGAGGGAGATTTCCTTTATATCAAGCTTCTTGGGGGTGAAGAGAATTCTAAGAGAAGAATCTGGTAGCTAAAGGATTGTAGATAGGACATAGTCACGTCAGGTAGGAGATTTGGACCTTGCCAAATCTTCATAACTTCTTGGACAGTGTAAGCCCAGGTGAATGGGAAATAACTATTCAGCAGTTTTACAAAGAGTCTTTGTCTTTGAGATATTGTTGTTCAGCCATTTTCAGTTGTGTCTGACTCTACATGACTCCATTTAGGGTTTTCTTGGCAAAGATACTGGAGTGATTTGCTATTTCTTTCTCCAGCTCATTTTACAGATGAGGAAACTGAGGCAAACGGTTAAGTGACTTGCCCAGGGTCACACAGCTAGTAAGTATCTGAGGCCAGATCTGAACTCGGGAAGATGAGTCTTCCTGACTCCAGGCCTAGCATTCTATCCACTCCACTCCCTAGGTGCCCTGCCTTCTAAATATGAGTGTAATAGGCTATTTAAATGTTTTGCATTTCCCAAACTTTTTCATGCATTTGTTTTGAATCATATGCAGGAGGAAATACAAGGCTATAATATACCTGATGCCCATGTTGTACATCTAGTGCTTTTGTGAGATGGGATCTTTTTATTTACATTTCGGGATATTTAGACACAGTCAAACTTAGTGATTTTCAACAAGTTTTACTCTGGGGTGGGGGCAAAGGCAGAGAAACTATTCCCCCAGGGGAGTTAAGACTTCAGGACTATACCCAGGTTTGTGTGTACACAGTATCCTTTGGAGACCTTTGGGCCCCCTTGGCCACTCCTAACATAAATAGCTTATGAAAATTTTAGATTTATTAATAGCTCTTTAGCAGATGCTCTCCTAGCTCTAGTCCAGGGCTAGAAATATGCTCTGTAGGGACTGATGAAGTTTGAGGGTCTGATGTCTCTATAAGGAAGCAGCTAGAAAAATGGATTAACTAAAGAAGTAAAATGTTAAGTTTATTATACTCAGTTCCGGGTGGAATGTGATAGGTAATCAGAATGGAATGTTAGTGGGGCTCACTGGAATGAGCCTGAGTTATCTAGTTTCCCAGAAACACAAATTGGTAATCAAGTTAAATGTAAAATTGTTATTTACATAGTGTGGTGAGTGTCTGAGTGCAGAACTGACAAAGAAATTTGAGCAAATTCATGTACTGGAATTATGGCACCCAACATCCTGTGAGGAATTAGGCTCAAAACAAATTAATTTAGGGTTGAATGAGATTGAATCTGATAAACAAGGACCCTTAGGAGAGCTAGAATCCTAGAATCTTAGAGGTCATTTAGACCAGAGGTGTTAAAAACACAGCTGAACCAGATTAAAATGTAATTGGTAAATACTTAACAAAATAAGTAAAAATTCAGTAAAATATAAACAACATTACATTTTTAAACTAAGTCAATCTATGACCTGCAGAGGTTCTTACGTATAAATTAGTGGCTCCCCGTTCTATTTGAGCTTGACCCCATTGGTCTAGACCAACTTTCCTCTCAGTACTGAATGCTTTCATCTTTATATCCTAGCATCTAGCAAAGTGTCCAGCACATAACAGACACTTGATAAATCCTTGTTGAATTGAAGCCTTGGGAGATAATTTTCTAGCCTCTGCTTGAATGTTCCTGGTATTTGTTCCATGGAACTTCAGATAAATGAATGAATATGAGGAACTTTCTACCTTGTAACTTTTCCTTTTTCATTGTCAGGCAGCATCTATTGTGACAAGGACCAGAGGACCATAGTTTTAGAGCTAGGATCTTACCAATTTCTTCCTTTATATTGATACGAAATTTCTTTCTCTCTAACTTTGTTTATCTCTCCCTTTTGGAACATCGAAGAGTAAATTGAATCTGATTCTTTCCTTCCTTATGTCTATATTTCAGTAGTTGAAAAGATCCATTATTTCACTGATGTGGAGATTGCCTCCCCTGGCACAGATCACAGTGCCTTAGTTAATAGTCTCAATGTGGGAGTGGCTAAAATATTCATCACCTATTGGTCAACCTTTCTGGTGTTGAACTTCCACGTTTGAAGACCACTTTGTTGTTCAGTTGTTTTTCGGTAGTGTCTGACTCTTTGTGACCCAATTTGGGATTTTCTTGGCAAAGACTGGAGCAGTTTGCCATTTCCTTCTCCAGCTCATTTTACAGATGAGGAACTGAGGCAAACAGGATGAAGTGACTTGGCCAGGGTCACACAGCCAATAAGTGTCTGAGGCCAGATTTGAACTCAGGAAGATGAGCCTTCCTAACTCCAAGCCCAGCACTCTATCCACTGTGCCACGTAGTTGATCTATTTGAAGACCACTCTATTTCATATAGGATTCATGTTTCTTCACCCACCTCCACCCCCCAATTCCTAAAAATGTTCCTCAAGTGATAGTCTCATCTAAATTCAATGCACACGTATTAAGTGACTGAAATAGTCTGGTCAAATTAGGCCCATTCTTTCAGGGTGAAAAAGGAATGAAGTAAAGGCTAAAACAACTAGACTGAGCACCAAAGCTTTGTCATGATGGGTCCAATTCAAAGGTGCTTGAGGACTACACACTTGAGAATGGTGCAGCTATAAAGGGTTTCAGACCCTTTGACTCTTGTGTATAAAATAGTATATGTTCCAGTCTTTAAGAGCCCCTCAAGTCAAGATGAAGCCCAGGCAGAGAGGCAGAGCTTCAGAGGTCCCAGCTCCTGGTTGGACTTCACATATTCTGTATGATATCAGGACAAAAAGGTCCCAGGTTGCCTCATCACAGTTGATTTATATCTTCACTGTGTCCTTTATTTTAATACCAATAAATGATCTATGAGGGACAATCTAGATTAGTGGAGAAATATGGGTTCAAGATTCACCTGTGGTACATATTGACTGTGTGACCCTGAGAAAGTAACTTAACCTCTCAGTGATACAGGCAACTTTCTAAGACTGTTGCCTGTCAGAAGAGTGTTGCCAGTCAGCACTATTAGAGGGATTTTACTCACTAGAAGCTCCCTATGAAATCAAAAGTCTCTAGACCAGGCCTGCATAACATACAGCCCGTGGGCTGCTTGCAACCAGCCAAAGTGGCCTGTGGGTGGTATGTTTTACAGGCCTGTATCTACCGCTTCTACATTTTTTGCGGGCCAGCCAAAATCCTTTGGTGGTCCATAAGTGGCTTGCAGGTCATATGCTGTGCAGGCCTGCTAGACTATATGTGTATGTGAGTATGTGTATGGACTAACAGTCAATGGAATTAAGATACCTTCCTCAGCATAATTAAAGTATTTTGCAAAACTTAAAGTACTATGTAAATGTTAGCTATTATTATGATTATGATTTGTTATAGAATCATAGACTCTTAGAGTTGGAGGAAACAAGATAAATCATCATTTTCCCTTGCGTTTCAGAGGGTAAGGTAGGCATACTCCTTACCATGGCAGACTTTAGCTTCTGTGTCTTTGATTTAATTCTCTAGGATTTTGTTTCATCAATCATAAATATGCACCTTCAATCTCTATGTCTCTGTCTCTTTCTCTGTCTCTGTCTCTCTGTCTCTGTCTCTCCCTCTCTCTCACCCCACTTCCTCCCTTCTGGCTCCTTCTTTTTCTGCCTGAAAACATGCTCAGATCTTCCTCAACCTAAAAATATCTTCTCTTGACCCTACTACCCCCTCAAGTTATCCTCCTATCTTCCTCCTCTCCTTCACTGCCAAACTTCGAGGAAGAGGAACCTATGCTGGCTGCCTCCACTTCCTTCCTCTCCACCCATTTGTTTCCTCAGCCTCTTGAAATCTGGCATCCACCTCCCACATTTGACTGAAATTTCTCTCTTCAAGGTCACTAATGCCCTCCTTTAGCCAAAACCAATGGACTTTTTTCCAGTCAACATCCTCCTTGACCTCTCTGCAATATTTGAGACAGGAGGCTTTCTTGATACTTTTGATAGTAGTTATGGAGTAATTAAGGAATTCAATAAGCAGCATTTATTCATCACTTCCAAGGGCTTATACTGTGCTAGGTATAGGATATATAAAGACAAAGACTCAGAAACAGTCCTTGCCACCATGGAGTTTACATAATTTTGGAGAGTGGAGATAGGAGAGAACAATGTGTATACAATTACCACAAAGTATGTAAAAGGTAAATACAAGTCAATTTGTGGGAGATGGCAAAAGCAACAAGATCACCTTGTAGGTGGTAAATGAGTCAAATGAAGAAAGCAAAGGATTCTGTGAAGCAGAGATGAGGAGGTAGGGGCATTCCAAGTATGGGGACAGTCTATGCAAAGGCATAGAAAGTCAAATGGCAGGGAGAAGGGAGTAGTTTGAAGGGAGAAGAATTGGAACCAATGGGTTAGTATTTAAAGTAAGAAAAATGTTGGCTCATTATAAGGAAGAATTAGCATGACATAGTAGAATTTGCCATCGGAGGAAATAGATCTAAATTCATATCAGCCTACAGGAGGTGTGATGAGCCCTGCTTCTAGAAATTCACAGTGACTTGTAAGAAAGAGATCCTACTCCCAATTCAGAACATGTGCAGGTATTATGCTTGTTTCCTGGTGGCTTACTATGTGATGAAAACCTTTCAATCGACTGCTGAGCCAGAACTGAAAAAGCAAAACAGATGAAAGCTTTCTCTCTTCTTTGACATTTTTTGAGTGAGGAAAAATTGCGGTAGGCCTCAGGATAGGGGAGAGGCCTCGGGCTTTTCTTCTCTGCTCTGTCCTAGAAAACACATGTAAAGTGTTTGGTTCTAGTTGTCCTGTTTTAGGAAAAATTCTAATAATCTTGATCTGATTCAATGAAGGATGATAGTGATGGTAAGGAAACTATATCATCATACAAGAGTCCCTGGACAGAAGTGGGAATATTTAGGTGAGCGTGGAGAAGATTCAAGGGCAGGAGAACTTGAAAATAATGATAATGCAATTGGGTGAAGAAGGAGTTTGAGTTGTTAATTATGGAAGTGAAGTGTTTATGGGTAACAGCAAGATCAAGATTGTCACCATCTTTGTGTGTAACTGAAGTGGAGTGGAAGAATAGGTCATAGGAGTTGAGCATGACTGGGATGTTAAGAGTATTGGGGGTAACATGCATATTGAAATCCCCAAGTATGAAGACAGGATTCGGGGTAGAAAGGATTATTGTGAGTCAGGCACTCCACTCATGGAGAGAGGAAAGAAAATAACCTACAGATCTGAATTTGGTGATACATTTGGGTAAAGTGAACTTGAAAGGAAGGATTGCTAAGCAATAGTTGTAGAGGGAGAGTCTGGAACTGTCAATGGGAGCAAGAAGTATTTCAATGCCATCTTCAAGACTGATGAGTCAAAGGGTGTGAGAGGAGGAAGGCATTTGATATAAGTCATTGGAAGGAGTGTGAGAGGAAGAGATGTAAGATGAATGAAAGTTAGTTTTAAAACAATAGAGCAAAAGTTCAGGAGAGCGCAGTAGAAGGATGGACTTTTGTTGTTCAGTTACTTCAGTTGTATCTGACTCTTCAGGACTCCATTTGGGGTTTTCTTGGCAAAGATACTGCAGTTCTTTTCCATTTCCTTCTCCAGCTCATTTTACAGATGAAAAAACTGAGAAAAGCAGGGTTAAGTGACTTGTTGAAGCTCACACAACTGTGTCTGAGACCAGATTTGGAATGAGGAAAATGAGTCTTCCTGATTCCTGGTTTGGTGCTCTATCCATTGTGTCATCTAGCTACCCTAGAAGGATGGACAGATAAGAATTAATTTTTAATCTTATCTTTGTATCCCCAACACCAACAAGAGCTTAATAAATTTTCTTGTTGAAATGAATTGAATGATATTTAAGGTTCCTCACAACTCTTACATTATGATTCCAACCAGTCAGTCAATTAACAAGTACTTTTTAAGCACCCCAAGTATTGTAGCAAGTGCTGGCGCTACCAAGAAAGGCAAAAACAGTCCCTACTTTCAAGGAGCTCATGGGATAGACAACATGTGAACAACTATGAAGGAAAAAGATACATGCAGTGTAAAAATCTCAGAAGGGAGGTTAGAACCAGGAGTAGGAATAGGGAGTATGTGGGAAAGCCTCTTGTAGAAGGTGGGATTTGAGTTGATCTTGAAGGAAGCCAAAGGAAGAGTTAGAGGTGAAAAGGGAAAGCATTCCTGGCATGATGGACAGCCAGTGATAAGGCTGGGATGAAGAATGTTGAGAGTTGGGAAATGGAATATTTTGTTTGAGGAACACAGAAAGCCACAGTGTATACAGAGGGAAAGAAGCCTGGGAAGTTGTGAGGGCCCAGGTTATGGTGGGCTTCAAAAGCCAAACAAAGGATTTTGCATTTTATCTTGTAGGTAATGGGGAGTCATTAGAGTTTATTGAGCTGGGTGGAGGAGAGGATATGGCTGTAGGATGGACTGGAATAAAGAGAGAGTTGGCAGAAAGGCCAATGTGGAGGTTATTACAATAGTTTAGTCATGATAAATGAGTTAATAAGGGCCTACACAAGGGTGGTGTTATGTAAGTGAAGAGAAAGATATACACAAGAGATATCATGAAGATAGGAATGATAAGACTTAATAGATTGGATTGTATGGTGAATATGAAGAGTTCAAGATGACAGAGGTTTGGAACCCTGTGTGACTAGAAGGATGATGGTACTCTTGATAGCAACAGGAGAGTTCAAAAGAATGAAAGATTTGGGTTAAAGATAATGAATTATGTTTTGGACATTGAGTTTGAGACGATTATGGAACATTCATTTTGAGATGTCTGATATGCAGTTGGTGATATGAGATTGGAGGTTGGGAGAGAAGTTCAAGGTGAATAAATAGGTATCAGAATCATCTTCATATAGAAAATAAATCAACTCATTAGAGCTAATGAAATCACCAAGTAAGACAGCATGGAGGGAGAAGAGAACAGGGCCCAACAGAGAACCTTAGGAGACATTCATAGTTAGTGGTTGTGACCTGGAGAAAGATCCAGCAAAGGAGACTGGGTTGTCACACAGAAAGTAGAACCAGGACAGAATAGTTTCACAGAAACCTAAGAGAAGAGAGTATTCAGAAAGAGTGATTAACAGTGTCAGAGGACAAAGAGAGATCAAGAAGGATGTCTTTCTATCTATTTTCTCTAACTTCAACTAGTCTCAAAAAATGCAGCAGTTTGTAGGCAGATTCTGCAAACACAGTAAACTTAGGAGCTAGCCTCAGCACCTTAGGCAACCTTCTTCATAAGTTAGGAACCAGGACTGATTTTCTCACTCGTTTATGAATTCATGATATCTAATGTCTGGAAAAATTTTACAGGACAATAACCTAATAGACATAGCCTGTACACATTTCTCTCCAGGCTCCACTCTTGACTCTCTGGACTCTGCTACCATGCCTCAGCTGCCTTTTCACCCTCTCTGCCTTGTGATCTTCTCACCCTAGAAGATCATTCTATCTCTGTGGCCCCCTTCTCCCATTAATGATTTCCCCCTGAAAGTTCCATTTTGAGGAAAAGGTCATACATTATCTTCCTCCATTAAAGTGTAGTGGAGTGTCTTGCTTTTTGTTTGCTCTCATATCCCCAAGTTCTCAGCACAATTACTGTTCTATACAAAAAAAGGGCTCTTCCATGTTGAAATGATTGTAAGATTGGCTTATTGGTTGTGGTCATTAATAATTTCCCAAAACATATTGGCTGTCATTCAGTAGAGAAACTTAGAGGAAATTCTGCAAAATATTAAAATTCCATGTTCTTCATTTTAAAATTATGTTGGAGAATTTTATTTCAAGTGCTCATTGTGTAATTTGCATATTTCAACATAATCCATGAGTGTCTTCTGTAAAATGTTTACTGCTAGGGTTGATGTGGCTCTCTGTCATTGACACATGTATGTATTTATATTCTTCCAATATTTTTTAATATTTCTGCCTTCATGAATTGATAAGCTAGGGTGTTGACCATGGAGGACGTAAGCTATTCCACAATGCTTTGCACAAAGTAGATACTATACCCTTTATAAAGTGCTGCAAGTCTTTACCCCCAACTCTTATTCACACTGATAAATCAGATCCTTAGAGAATTCTAGGAGTACCCTTGAGAGATTCATATGTCTTCCTACTCTACTAGCTCAGGCTTAAAGTGGTTGCTGCAAAGCATTGGCCTCATTGAGTTTGCTTCTACAGCTGCTGGGTCCAATTCAATCCTGGGGCTGGATACTGAAGATCACTTCTTACTGGGCTTGGCTTCCAGGAAACTCTGGTATGGATTACAATTCCTAGAACTCAAACAGCTCATTCTCCCAACTTTTCAAAGCTCAAGCAATTATAGGAATTTCCAAGACCCTTTTACCTAAGATCAAGATAGAATAGGCTCATCAGAGACAGAAACAACACGAGGGCCATGCACTCATGGCTTCATGTTGGTTTGGGTGGAAAGGACCTGATGCCTCTCTCTCCACCCTGAACATTCCATTGTGTCTTCCCTCAGCTACTGCCAGAAAAGAGAGACTTGAGTCGCCCTCATGGGGCCTTTTGTATGCCTACTCAGTCAAAGAGGTCCTTTTTTCACCATGTGGTAAGCCTGCTTGGAAGTCCACATGGGGGACTGTATCAGGCCAAATAGGATTCACGTGCTAATAAGGGTAGGCTCTCACTGGTCAGTCCCATTATAGTATTTAATAAATACAATAAACATTGACTAATTGGTTGAGTCCACTTAGATTAGCTTTTGGTTTTAGTTAAATTGACTGGCTTCCACCTCAAGGTCTAAAAATGCTTTATAAATATTAGTTAAATGGAATTCAGCAAGAGAAGCTTTTCATTCTTATTCTTTTTTTGGCATGGGTTTTTTTTTTTTGTGTGTTCTTGCTTTTTTTTTTTTTAACAAGCATTTTCTCTCCCCCTCCCACTTTCCTCCTCCTCTCAGTTGAACAATAAAAAGGAAAAAAACCCTTATGACAAATATGCATAATCCAACAAAAATTCTCACATTGGCCATATGCAAAAACATATGTCTCAGTTGGCATTTTAAATCCATCACCTTTATGGCAGGAAGTGGGTAACATGCTGCAACTTTAGTCTTCTGGATTCGTGTTGCATCATTACATCGATCAGTTCTAAAGTCTTTCAAGGTTGTTTTGTTTATAATGTTATAATTGTATAAATATTGTATCATCGCTGTTCCTTTTTCATCTTTCAAAGGTACCTTATGAGGAAGAAAAACTTTATTAGGGCAAGAATACTTTCTCAATGCAATAAAATCAATACATTGTTTAACAAACATTTAAGCACCTATTCTAAAACATAGCACTGCGCTGTGTGGAAGAAGAAACACGATGATGGGACATGGTTCCTGTCCTTATTAAAATCTAGTAGAGATACATGCTACATATATATACAAATATAATATTCCTTACCAACCAGTGTAATTAATGTTGCAACCCTAAAGCACAGATCTGACCAAATCCTCTCCCTATTCAATAAACTCCAGTGGTTCCCAATTACCTCCAGGATCAAGTATAAAATCTTCTTTTTAGCTTTTTAAGCCTTTCACAACCTGGCTCCTTCCTTACCTTTCCAGTTTTCTTAGACCTTACTCCCCTCCATGGACTCCGGAACCTAATGACATTGGCCTCCTGGGTGTTGCTCACATAGAACACCATCTCCTGACTGCATATTTCACATGGGACTGTCCCCTATGCCATAATTCTCTGCCTCCTATCTCCACCTCCTGCCTTTCCTGGCTTGCTTCAGGTCTTAGCTAAAACCCTGCCCTCTGGAAGAAGCCTTTCCCAATCTCTCTCAATCTTAGTTCCTTCCATCTTGTATCAACCTTGTTTGTACATAGTTGTTTTTACATGTTGTCTCTGCCATTAGAATATGAGTTCCTTGGGAGAAGGGACTGTGACTGTTTTTCTTTGACTCCCCAGAAAGCACAGTGCCCGGAACATAGTAGTTGCTTCCTAAATGCTTGTTGATTTGACTTGACCTAGAAAAACACTTTCTAGGGTGAGGAGTATTTACTCAACCTGAGTAGTATAACCAAGGGCACAATCATTTTTAACAACAACAAATGCTAGGAAAATAAATGTCCCAGGTTTTTTTTAAAGGAAAAGAAGAGATTATGGATACTGTAAACCAACAACAACAAGCATTTGTTAAGCATGTTCTATGTGCCAGGCATTGTGCTCAAATCAGTAAGCTCGGCATCTTCAGCAAAATTCTAGAATAACCTTGTTAATAGCACTGATCCCCAAGAGCCAACATGGCACATGGAACATGTGCTTGGGCTTAGGACTAAAGGAACATGGAACATGGCTTAGGACTAAAGGTCAAAAGATCAAGGTTTGAGTCCCCACTACAGCCACAGCTACTGTTGATGTGATTGTTGCATAAGTCATCATCTTTTTGGGTCTCAGTTGCACAAGTCATAATTTTTCTGGGCCTCAGTTTCCTCATGAGAAAGTAGAATTGGATAAGTTTATTATCAGTAGAATATAAACTACTTGAGGGCAGAGAATGGTGGCTGGTTTTAATTTAGTTTAGTTTCACTTTTGTATCCCTAGTGTTTAAGGACAGCATCAACAGGAGCATAATGTTTGTGGAATGAGTGAAGGAAGGAACAAATTAATGAATGAATGACTAAGGTCCCTTTTGGCTCAAAAATTCTTTAACTAAGAACAAGTATTGCCAAACTGTAATAGTGTCCCTTTTTGATAGTCTGTGGTATTCTGGGGAATACCACAGAACAATTTCAGTAAGTCATTTGAGAGGTTCTCATGTGATCTAGCCTAGTGATCAAGGTAGAAAAGCATAAGAGGCAAGATAATTGGATTTGTAGATGGTTGAATGGAGCCACTGATAGTCTCCCAAGCCTAGAAATTCTCTCAGTCTTTATCTCCTCTTAGAAGCCTTAATTTCCTATAAGATACCACCTTCTTTGTAAAGTTTTTCCTTATCACCTTAGTTGGACTTGAAATTAGGATTAAAATCCTGCCTCTGGAGTTTATTCTGTGAACCTGGGAAAGTCACTGGATCTCTCAGTTTCCTTATCTCTAAAATAGGAAAAATATATGTATTATATATGTATTAATCTCAAAAGGTTATTATATCTAAAATAGGGAAAATATATGTATTATATATGTATTAATCTCAAAAGGTTATTGTGAAGAAGTAAAATAGTATTCATAATCTGAAATCAGGAAAAAGAAAGTATGAAAAATAAGAGAAAAATAATCCTAAACCACCACTTCTAGTGGTGGTATGGTAGTGTGATATGGTGCTGGAGAACAGGGTTGTCATTCACTCTTTCTTACTCCCCCCGCCGCCTTTTAGTGATCTACCTGTGCTTGGGCATGACTATCTCTCTAGGTGTTTCATCCCACTCCTTCCCTATGGGAAGGATTTTCTTTCAAATCAAGCCCAGGAAAAAATGACAAAGAACCCATCTCAATATTAGTTCAGTTAGCTATATGTGCTCCCCTACCACCGAATCACTGCTGACTCACCCCAGCATCTCTGATGATTTATGACAACCTTAGATTTCAGCTTATGTTCTGTGATCTCAGAGAATTGGGGAAAAAAATTGATATCCATAGTAGCTTATGAAATAAACATTTATTGGAAACGATAGTATCTACTCTTTATATTTGAGATTTTTGAGTTAAAATCCCAACAACTCAGATTCACAAATAGAAAGTGCTAGGGACAGAAATTTAAAATGCCCGAAACAGATACAAGAAGACAGTTTTAGGAAAAAAATAAATTATGGAAGGATGGAAGGGGAAAAGCAATTTGGGCATGGAAAAGAACCCTGTGGAAACCAGACATACTTAGATCCAAATATATGCCCCATATCTAAAATATGAATAAAATATAAGATTCACGTTGTTCCTTCCCAAAGAGAACAAATATTTGAGCCAAAGTTTAGACAAAACTTAAACTGAAGGAAAATGATGCATTAATTCCTAATGCTGTCTAAAATATAAATTTCTAGGTATTTTCTCTGGCAATTTTCCTTCCATATCATTAAAGCCATCCTGTTTTTTAATTTGGGAACTACAGTGTTGTACCCTGAAAGCTTATTTTATTGAACTGGTTCATTTTTTCATATAAAAATCATTTTAATAAGAAAGGATAGCTTCAACTGTGATCCTGTGAATTGTCTTTCTGCCAGTAACATTTTTAGCACACTGTGGACACTAGCATGTTAATGTATTTTCCATAGTTTGCCTACTTAAAAAATATGCAATTAAAAATTAAGTGTATTTACTAACTAAATCAAAGTTTGTGCAGACTTCGGGTCTATACAACTAAATCATTCTTTCAGAAGCAGCCCTTTTCATTTGGGACAATCAGACTCACATAAACTATTGTTATTAACAGAGTTTTTTTTTTTAAAGAAAGGGGAGGAGTACAGGAAATATTACATTGAAAGGAAAAAGTGATTTGATTTGAAAGGTTAATTATATCTCCCCTTCAGCTTACCAGTTTTTCCTCCGCCCCATGGGCACTAGAAGGGTGGAGTAAGTTTCCACTAGTGAGATGCTACAGAAAGAAAAGTTATTCTTTACTTTATATAATCTTCCCCTTCTGGGAAGGTTGCTCTATAAAGCTATGGCTTTCAAGACTATAGGTTTCTAAAGTTCTTAATAAATAAGTTCTACAAATAACTAATAGCTAGCCTCTAGCGTATATGGGTGTTCAAGGAGGACAAGGACCTCTGGTGTGAGGGCTTGCTGAGCCTTTTCAGGGTTGCTCATCCACCTTTCGTTTCTACCTGGCACTCAACCCTCACCTGTGGCTCCAAGAAGCCATAATATGTCAGTGACCACAGTCCAGTAAATTGTCTTGGAAGATGGGCCACACCAGGTTGAGGGTAACTGACAGGCCCCAAACCTGTTGGTGAGTTAGTAGGGTGTCTACCCCAGCAAATGAAAACTTCCCCTGCTGGAAGGGACAGATGAGAACAACGTGTTCCATTGGCCATGAAGGCACTAAAGCAGATACTATGGAACGCTTAGAGCTTGGTCAGGCATCGAAGATGCCAAGGTCATCCACTACATCCTGGGCCATCATCAGTCTCCCTAACTTTTGTCTTAACACTGGAATTTGAATCTCTCTAGAAGAGAGAGTGAGGCTGACAACTCTGTTCAACTCTGCCTCACTTAAATCCAGTTCACATATATATGAGTGAAGACATCACCCTGTGATGTCATTGATCCTCTTTGAAAATGAAGGACAAGCAACAACCGCTGCCTCTACATAGCACTTACAGGTTTGCAAAATACTTTACCCATATTATTGCATTTTATCCTTACAGTAACCCTGGGAGGTAGATGCTATTATTATCCCCATTTTTACAGACGAGAAAGCTGAGGCAGACAGATGAAGTTATTTGCCCAGAGTCACACAGCTAGTAATGAGTAATATATGCCCATTCATAACAAACAATATCCTGTTTTCCACATAATCAGCTGATGTGCATATATATGCAAGAGACAGAAGAGAAGAATTAGGGTTTGAACCTGCCACCATCCTCCCCAACTCTCAGATATAAATCTCTTCACCATTAAGAACAGTTGTGTATATGCCTAAAGGGTCCAGTTCTATACCAGTCTGTTTTTGTTTTTTCGTGCTCATATCTTGCCCATAACTGCACATCTATAAGATAAAAGGATCCTATTAAATGAAGCAAGTAGACATGAGCTTAGCTTCCCTACGATACATACGGCAAGGAAACAGAGTTGTACATCTCCACCTAAATAGAAGTTACATTACTTTGGGATTTTTGCAAGAAGCGTATTTGTAGGACACCATTTCTTATTGCCTTAACCCCAAATATCACATGTACTCATCTGGAAGCTCAAAATAACACTGAGTCTAGACAGAATGGAAGACCTCTCCAAACAAAGTCAAACTCCCAGGGACAGAGAAGCGTTCATTGATTTCATCTGCATGATGGGATCATGCATGGTGTTGGTTGTATGTACAATTGTCGCCTAATGGTAGTAGACAGAAGCACAAGATGTGTTATCAGATGTATTTACAGTATCTTTCTCCCTTAGCACCCAGAATAGTATAATGTAATGAACATGTACTAAATAGATGTTTGTTAAACAGGAGATTTTTTTAAATTTATTTTTTATTTTTAGTTTACAACACTCAGTTCCACAAGTTTTTGAGTTCCAAATTTTCTCTCCCTCCCTCTCCTCCCTCCTTCCCCCCAAGACAGCATGTAATCCAATATGGGTTCTACATATACCTTCACAATTAACTTATTTCCATAATAGCCCAGTTGTAAAGAAGAATTATAATCAATGGAATGAATCATGAGAAAGAAGAAATGAAACCAAAAAAGAAGGGAAAAAAAGAGAGCAAATAGTTTGCCTCAATCTGCATTCAGACTCCATAATTCTTTCTCTGGGTGTGCATAGCTTTTTCTATCATGAGTCTTCTGGGGCTGTCTTTGAACCTTCCATTGATGAGAAGAGCCAAGTCTATCAGAGTTAACCTTACAGATACCGTGTGTATCTGTGTAATACATGTGTAATCATGTATAATGATCTCCTGGTTCTGCTCCCCTCACTGAGCATCAGTTCATATTAGTCTTTCCAGATTATAATGAAGTCCATCTGCTCCTCATTTCTTATAGCACAATAGTATTCCATTTCCATTCCACTTCCCTAGAACTGGTGTTGCTGAGTCAAAGGGCATGCACATTTTTATAGCCCTTTGGGCATATAAACAGGAGAATTAATTGGTTATCCCAAATAAAATAATCTAGGAAAAGGGCCTCACCACTTCACCCTATGTTGACCCCTTACCCCCATCAACAAAGGGGGGAATAGCCTAGAAAAAGCCATGAATGAATGAATTAAACCTACTGATCATCAGTGTTCCATAATAAGAGAATAACTGTAATTAAATACCTTTTAAATCATAGACTAGATTAGTATTATTAGCTTTAAGTCACTGCATCAAAAGAAATGGATAATATTTGACTGAAACCATCATAAGGCTTTTTATATTATATATTTAAAGATCACCATTGCTCATCTATGTTGTTCAAGTTAGAATCTGCATTGCTCACTGTATTACCTATAATAAGCACTTTTGTGCTTTTGCATTAGCCTTACTGATCCAATATGCCATATTGAAAATAGTTTATTAGGAGCCCTAAATTTGGGAAAATTCAAAAATAAAGTGCCAACAATCCTTAGCTACAACAAAATTCCAGTCTGATAGTTCAGCCCAACAAATGTGCTTCTCAGTGTACTATGGCCTGAAAGGGACTCAAAGAGCATATAATGCAAAATCCCTGCCGTTGAGGAATTTATAATCAAATAATAGGGACTGGAAAGATTTTCAGGAAATGGTAAAGTAACAATAAAAGGTAGTATATAATTTAGTGCCAAAATTACTAATTTAGACAGTGAGGGTTTATTAGGAGTCCAGAGAAAGGACAGATCACTATGGGTTAGAGCAAGTAGGTAGGACTAGATCCGGAATCTGAAGCAGATGTGGCTGTCTAATTAATGGCAGACCCCCAAGCTCAGAGTCAGGAAGACCTAAGTTCGAATCCAGCCACAGCCACTAATTACCTGTCCCTGAGCAAGTCATGTAGGCTCAGTTTCTTCATCAGTAAAAGGGGGATACTGCCCCCCAGGATTGTTGTGAGGATAAAATAAGATATTTGTAAAGTGCTTGACTAACCTTAAAGTGCTACGTAAATATAGGCGAAAGCATAAGCAAAGGAGTCACATTTATAGATTCACAGATTGACAAAATGCTATAACTATAAAAATGAAACAAAAACAAACCCATAAGAATCATTTACTTTAATCCTCTTATTTTACAGACGAGGAAATTAAAACCCAGAGAGGTAGTTGGTTTGGGTGTTTTTTTTAAGATCATGCTGTTGTTGTTCATTCATTTTCAGTTGTGACCCATTCTTTATGACCCTATTTGGGGGTTTCTTGGCAGAGATACTGAAGTGGTTTGCCATTTCCTTCTCCAGCTCATTTAATAGATGAGGAAACTGAAGTAAACAGGGTTAAGTGACTTGCCCAGGGTCACATAGCTAGTAAGGCCAGATTTGAAGTCAAGAAGAAGAGTTTTCCTGATTCCAGACCCAGCACTCTATCCACTATGTAATCTAGCTGCTATTTTAAAATCATAAAGCTAATGAATAACAGAGACAAGATTTGAAACCAAATCCCCTAGCTTCAATTCCAGTGCCCTTATTATTGGAATTGAAATAAAATACTTCCAAGGAATTGTGTTCTCATCAATGTGGGTACTCTCTCCAGTGATCCACTCCTACTTCCTTCATCTGTGACATTCTTACCCAATGTTGTCCCATAAATACAAAGGGTCTCTTTCCAATATAGGGAGGTCAGTTTCTAGTACTTTACTCAGGATGACCATTTGTTATGCATAGATATCATGACTACAATAACTCACCAACATTGCCAATGATACATTTTCTACACAGCTTCATGTCCAAAGTTATTATTCCAAAATCATAATAGTAGTTATCATTGAAATAGTTCTTTAAAGTTTGCAAAGTATTTTGATTACTATTGTTTCCTTTGATCCTCATGATAACCCTGTGAAGTAGATACTAAGTGTTAATTATTCCCATTTTACAAATGAAGAAACTGAGTCCCAGATAACTTTAATGACTTGTTCAGGGTTATGTAGCAAGTGAATATCAGAGTCAGGCTCTGAATCCAAGACTTCCTGATTTAAAGTCCAGTAATATACCCACTATACCCTATTTCCTCTCCTTGTTGATAATATGCCACAGCCTACTTGCACCCAATATTTTTCTCTCCATTGCCCTTTAGGTCACTGACTTTTTTTTATTCTTCAGAGATTATTGGACTTCACAGCTCAAGTCCACATAGCATTATTTGTAGCATAGTAGTATTAAAAATAAATGGGCTTTTGTGTTTGACAGAGAAAAAAGTTTAAGATCATCGAAAGCACTGTATAATTTCCCAAATGCAAACTAGCTACCTCCCCTTTTTGTATTCAATTATAGACTTAGCTCGTGGTTTATCTTGAGTGTTTGTTCAAGATAGATACACTGAAAAGATTAGTTCAAGTTATTCCTGTGAATGCATGAGTCAAGAAATTTTGATTGATTTTAGCTTATTCATGGGAGACTTTTATTAAAAGAAAGATATTTAAGCTGTTTTGCTTTACCAAGTCAAATGTCTTTTTGGTTAATCAACAAACAACGAACACAAAGGAATCCTCTATTTTTTCATGCCTTTCAGATAATTATATAGCTGAGAAAAAAATCTGTTGTAGAAACTTGTTTGTAAAAACTTGTCTATTCCCAACTAATATATTCAGCAAGATCTCCCTTGATATAGTTCCATCTAAAAATGTTCCTGGGATGATCTGGTTTAGCTGGGGTTCACACCAAGCTTTCTGAGGTTTGGTTTCCCTTTTGCTGCTTTTTGCTATGTTATGAGTCAATGGGATAAGTAATCTTCAGCCATCCGTTTCTATATTGTTCTTCTTTTCTGTTTTTCCTTCAGACTTTGATTAATTGATTTTTAAAATTCATTTAATTTTTGTGTTCCAAATTCTGTTTCTCCCTCCTGCCCCTCTCTTACCCATTGAAAAGGCAAACAGTACATCAATTATACATGTCATGCAAAAATATTACCATATTAATCATGTTGCAAAAAAAATGAAAAAGAAAATGAAGAAAAAGTATGCCTTAATCTGCACCCAGAGTTTAGCCATTCTTCCTCTGGAGGTGGACAGCATTTTTCATCATAGGACTTTTAGAGTTGTCTTGGATCATTGTATTGGTCAGAGTGCCTAAGTTTTTCACAGTTGATCATTCTTATAATATTGCTATTACTGTGTACAACATTCTTCTGGTTCTGCTCAGTCTGTCCTGGTTCACTCACTTTTCATCAGCTCATATAATTCTTCCCATTTTTTTCTGAAACCATCCTGCCGGTCATTTCTTATAGCACAATAATATTCCATCACAGTCAATTGCCAATTCCTTACCACCAGAAAAAGAACTATTATAAATAGTTTTGTACATATAGGTCCTTTTCCCTTTTCTTTGATCCCTTTGGGATACAGACCTAGTAGTTGTATAACTGGGTCAAAGGGTAGTCACAGTTTTATAGCCTTTTGTGATTAGTTCCAAATTGTTCTCCAAAATGGTTGAACTAGTTCCCAACTTCACCCAATGCATTAGTGTCCCAATTTTTTCACATTCCCTCTACTATTTGTCATTTTCCTTTTCTGTTGTATTAGCCAATCTGATTTAATTTGCATTTCTCAAGCAATAGAGATTTAGAGCATTTTTCATATGACTATTGATAGCTTTGATTTCTTCATCTGAAAATTGCCTGTTCAGGGAAGATTAGTACCTCTAGTGTGGAGATTGCTGAGCCCTTTTCAGGGCTACTTTGCACCTTTGGTGTCTACCTGTCACACAACTCTCACCTATGGCTGCGAAAAGCTGTAGCATGTGCAATAGCCACAACCCAGTAAACCATTTGGGCAGTTAGGTTAAGCCAGGTTGAAGGTAACCTATAGGCCTTAAACCTGCTAGTGAGTTAGGGGGTATCTACTTAAGCATATGAAGATTTCCCCCAGCAGAAGGGCCAGATGAGAACAGTTTGTTCCAATGACCATGAGGGCAGCTGAAGCAACTGAAGCACTTAGAGCTTGATTAGATATTGAAGACTCCAAGGTCATCCACTGCATCCTGGGACATCGTCAATCATCTTGATTTTGTCTTGCCACAAGAATTTGATGACTCTGGGAGAGTGAGGCCAACAACTTCCTGCAATTCTGTCTCATTTAAATCCAATTTATGCATGAGTCAAAAGACATCACCCATACCATTTTACCATTTCTACCTACCTCAAAGTCCTGTTTTGATGGACTAGTGAAAATAAGAGCAGGTGCAGATACCCTGGGGTGTGTAGTCACAATGCTGCACACAGGTGGCCTAGGCTATAGGGTTGTCGTCTCACTGGACTGAAGCAGCAGTGGGATTTGGCAGCCTCTTAGGTATCTGAACAGCTTTTTTAAACGACTGCACTGCTCACCTCCTGGCTTGGGGAAGGGGCTAGAAAATGTTTCCTAAAAATTGTCTGCTTCATCTAACATAACCCTGGCCTGCTTACTGCAGTAGGCAGGGGATCCAACCCTGTGGTCAAAACACAAAAAAAATTTACAAAAACTTCTGTGAAGATTCCACTCAGCATTGGAACATGGAATGTGTACATGCTTATGGATAACTTGAAATCCAGTAGACCTAAAAGACAAATAGCTCTTGTTATGAGAGAATTCAGCAGGTATCACATCCAAATAGCAACCTGAGTGAAAAAAGGCTGGCAAATGAAGGCCATCTTACTGAAGTTGGAGTTGGATACATGTTTTTCTGGAGTGGCTGAAGTCATGGGGAGTTCTGTGAAGCTGCTGTAGATTTCACAATCAAAACTAATCTAGTCAACAAACTTGTATACCTACCAAAAGGAGTGAACAACAGGCCTGTGACAATGGGATGGCCACTTGCAGGAAAGTGGCTTTCTACTACAATCAGTGCATATGTGCCCACCATGACAAACCCTGATAAGGTCAAAGAAAAATTTTATGACAACTTAGAGATCCTCACCAACAATGTGCTGAAAGAGGACAAGCTTTTAATTCTGGATGACTTTAATGCCAGTGTAGGCTCAGACTATCAGGCATGACAGTCCCTGGAAGGAATGGAGTCAGAAACAGCAACAGCACTGGTCACTTACTACTGAGGACTTGTGCATCTCATGACCTCATTATCAGCACTGTCTTCCATTTACTTAAATGTAATAAAACTTCGTGGATACATCTTTGCAGCAGACATTGGCATTTACTAGACTATGTCATTACAAGGAAAAGAGACAGACAGGATGTGAGTGTGACAAAGGCAACGTGTGGCACAGAGTGCTGGACAAATCATAGTCACCCTTTCCAAGCTAAAAATTTGCATTCAACAAAAGTGGCAGACCCAAAGCAAGATGACTACCAGAAGACTTAATGTCAACAGATTAGAGTGCTTCTTCATGTGTGAACAGTTTGTTGCTAACTTGAAGGGAAAGTTGAGCCAATACACTGTTGGCAACAGTGGAGCAGAAAAGGAATGGACAGCTTTCAGAGATTTAGTGTAGAGCACCTCATTTACTCGTCTGGACCAGAGCACTCACAAATATTAAGATTGGTTTGATGAAAATGATGGTGAAATTCAGAAGCTTCTAAATGAAAAAATGAGAACTCCACAGGGTTTACCAGCAGTATTATTTGTCCATCTGTAAGAAGGCAGCATTTAATTCCATCAAAAGTAAAGTGCAAGCAAAGCTTAGAGAGGTGCAAGATCCTTGGCTCAGTAAAAAGGCAGATGTAATTCAGTTTTATACTGATAGTAACAATCCAAAGCACTTTTGTGATGCCCTGAAAGTTATTTATGAGCCAAAGAGGTGGGCTGAAGACTTCCATAGTATTCTCAACATACTGTTATCAACCAAGGCTGAAGCCACTGACTGTGTACCTCAGGTTGAAGTCAATCCCTCTCTAGCCGAATTTCCAACTGAAGGAGTTTTGAATACCATTAGGCTCCTCTCATGTGACAAATGCCTGATGGTGATTCTATTCTGGCTGAGATTTACAAGACTGGGGGTCCACTGCTTATACAAAAGCTGATGGAAATCTTCTGGGTTATATGGCAAAAGACGATCCCCCAAGAGTTGAAGAATGCCTCCACTGTCCATCTCTATAAAGGAAAAAGGTTGTCCTGCGACAGTCATGGTGGTGGTGGTGGTAGTAGTGGTGGGCTCTTTCTCTTAGTCATTGCAGGCTAGATTCTTGTCAGAATACTCCTTAATCTGCTGATCTGTCACTTGGAAGATCCTTCACAACCACCCAAGAGCCAGTGTGGCTTCAGAAAAGGCTGAGGAACAGTTTACATGGTGTTTGCTGCCTGATTACTCCAGGAGAAATGACAGAAACAAAACAGAGGTCTGTACTCAATGTTTGTTGATCTGACCAAGACCTTTGATACTCTCAGTTGTGAGAGCTTGTGGAAGATCATGGCAAAAACTGGCTGCCTAGAGAGGTTCATCAGTATTGTATGCCATTTCCATGATGGTGTGCTTACACAGGTTCTGGGTATTGATGATGTTCTCAAGCTTTCCTAGTCACCAATACAGTAAAGCAATGTTGTGTGCTTACTCTCATGCTTTTTGGCATGATGTTTTCAATGATATCAGATGCCTTCAATTAGGACAAAAACAGCAGTAAATTATTTAACTTGAAAAGGTTACAAGCCAAGACTGAAATGGAGGGAGAGTTGATGCATAGCTTTTTGTTTGCAAATGATTGTGTGTTCAATGCAACCTTTGAGGCTGAGATGCAACAAAGTATGAATTGATTCTCTTCTGCTTGTGCTAATTTCGGCTTGACAATTAACACCAAGAAAACAGAGTTTCTCCACCAGCCAGTACCATAGCATCCATATGTAGAACCATTGGTTACAGCAAGTGTAGAAATTTTGAATGCTGTGGGTAAGTTCACTTACGTTGGCAGTATACTTTACAGGAATACTCACATAGATGATGAGACTGACATACGAATTGCCAGAGTTAGCTCATATTTAGGAGGCTCTGAAGGAAAGTGTGAAAGAGAAGCGATATTAGACTGCCTACCCAGCTGAAGGTCTACAGAGCCATTGTGCTGACCTCATTGTTGTATGCTTGTGAAACCTGGACAGTGTACCAGTGCAATGCCAGGAAATTGAATTGCTTCCATTTGTATTGTCTTAGGAAGATTCTGAAGATCACCTGGCAAGATAAGGAACCGGACACTGAAATCCGTTCTCAAGCTGAACTACCAAGCATTCCAACTTTACTTCAGAAAGCACAACTCTGATGGGTTGGCCACGTTGTTTGAATGCCAAACATATTTGCCTAAAAGACTATTTTACAGAGAACTCACGTAAGACAAGCACTCACAAGGAGGTCAGAAGAAGCAATACGAGGTAAGTTCACTTACCTTGGCAGTATACTTTTCAAGAATGTACATATAGATGACGAAGTTCATGCATGCATTGCCAGAGCTAGCTCAGTGTTTGGGAGGCTCCCAGGGAAAGTGTGGAAGAGGAGAGGTTAGGCTGCACACCAAACTGAAGACCTATGGAGCCATTTTACTGACCTCATTGTTGTATGCCTGTGAAATCTGTGCAGCATACCAGTGCCATGCCAGGAAACAGGTAGGTGCTCAAGTATTTTATATTGTCTGCAGTTATTTTAAATGGAATTTCTCTTTCTATCTCTTCCTGCTAGATTTTGTTTGAAGTATATTGAAATGCTAATAATTTATGTGGGCTTATTTTATATCTTGCAACTTTGCTAAAATTTTTAACTTTTTCAATGAGTTTTTAGTTGATTCTCTAGGGTTCTCTAAGTATACCATCATATCACATGCAAAGAGTGACAGTTTTGTTTCTTCATTGCTTATTTTAAATCCTTCAATTTTTCTTCTTGTTTTATTGCTATAGCTAGCATTTCTAATACAGTATTAAACAACAGTGTTGATATTGGATATCCTAACTTTACTCCTGATCTTACTGGGAAGTTTATCCCCATTTCATATAATTCTTGTTCTTGGTTTTAAATTGATAATACTTTCCTCCACTAGTATAGTTTTATTGTTTATTTCCTCCTGTAATTCATTTAACTTTTCCTTTAAGAATCTGGATGCTATTTGGTTTAGTATTGATATTGCTTGATTGTCAGTGGTACCTTTTAGCAAGATGTCATTTCCCTGTTTCTGTCTTTTAATTAGATTTGTTTTTGCTTCTGCTTATAGGTGAAGCATAATAGATTTTGCTTCAGCCCTTTATTTTAACTCTCTGTGTTTCTCTGTTTCTTATAAACAAAATATTCTTGGATTCTAGTTTTTAATCCATTCTGCTATCTACATCCATTTTGGAGGTGAATTCATCCCATTCAAATTCACAGTTTTGATTACTAGTTGCATTTCCATACATTCTATTTACTTTTGCTTATCCTTGTAGCTCTATTTTTACCCTTTCCTTCCTCAAACATCTGTTTTGTTTCTGACCACTACCTCTCTTAATCTACCCTCCATTTTATCATTCCCCATTTCTCTTACCCTTTCCCCTCCTTATCGCAGTTGGATAAGATAGATTTGTATACCCAATTGTGTGTGTTTATGTATGTGTGTGTATATATGTGTATGTATATATTCACTATATATGTATGTGTATGTGTATGTGTGTATATATATACATACAAACACATACATACATATCTATATTTATATATCTACATATCTATCTATCTATCTATCTATCTATCTATCTATCTCTCTCTCTATCTATCTATCTATATGTACCTCGGTTGGTTGTTATTCTTTGTTCTTGAAAAGGACCAAAAATGACATCACTATGCTAGAGTCAAGTTTCAATGTGTCCAACTGTGGCTGATCAGATCGATGCAAGCTTGGAATGCTCTACCACATGTCAGGCACAAATAGTCCATGAGGACATTTGGGGTGAATATTCTAAATTTGTGCATCCTGCATTTCCTTTGAGCTGTTTCAATTCTGCTTTGCTCATAGAGCACAGCACCTTCTCTGATGTGGGAACACCATGCTGAGCAGTCCTGTGCCAGTGTCTCTTATGTCACATAATCAATTCCAAAGTTCTTGAGAGAGATCTTGAGAGTGTCCTGGTATCACTTCTTCTGACCACCACGTGAACATTTGCCCTGTGTGAATTCTCCATAAAATAGTCTTTTTGGCAAGCATACGTTTTACATTTGAGCAATGTGGCCAGCTCATCGGAGTTGCACTCTCTGAAGCAGAGTTTGAATGCTTGGCAGTTTAGTTTCAGTAAGGACCTCAGTGTCTGGTATCTTATCCTGCCAGGTGATCTTCAGAATCTTCCTGAGACAATTGAAATGGAAGCGATTCAGTTTCCTGGCGTAGCTCTGGTAGACTGTCCAGGTTTCACAGGCATATAACAATGAGGTCAGCACAATGGCTCTGCAGACCTTCAGTTTGGTAATCAGTCTAGTATCTCTTCTCTCCTTTGGAGCCTCCAAAACACTAAGCTAGCTCTGGCAATGCATGCATCAACCTCATTATCAACGTGTACATCCCTGGAAAGTACACTACCAAGGTAAGTGAACTTATCCATAGCATTCAAAACTTCTCCATTTGCTGTAACTTATGGTTCCACATATGGATGGTGTGGTGGTGGCTGATGGAGCACCTGTGTTTTCTTGGTTTTAATTGTTAGGCCAAAGTTAGCACAAGCAGCAGAGAAGTGATCCATACTTTGTTGCACCTCAGCTTCCGAGGCTGTATTGAATGCACAATCATCTGCAAACAGAAAATCATGCACTAACACTCCCTCCACTTTGGTCTTGGCTTGTAGCCTTTTCAAGTTGAAGAATTTACCATTAGTGTGGCATCTGACCTTGATGCCACGTTCATCCTCATTGAAAGCATTTGACAACATGACTGAAAACATCATGCTGAAAGCATCAATGTGCCAACAAATTAGAATGCTTCTCTGAGCGGGAACAGTTTGTTGCTAACTTGGAGGAAAAGTTGAGCCAACACACAGCTGGCAACACTAGAGTAGAAAAGGAGTGGGCAGCTTCCAGAGTTTTGGTGTATAGCACTGCATTTGCTCATCTGGGTCAGAACACTCACAAACACCAAGACTGGTTTGATGAAAATAATGGGGAAATTCAAAAGCTGCTAAATGAAAAACGAGAACTCCACAGGGCTTACCGGCAGGATAGTTCATCCATCTCTAAGAAGGCAACATTTAATTCCATCAAAAGTAAAGTATAAGCAAAGCTTAGAGAGATACAGGATTCTTGGCTTGGTAAGAAGGCAGATGAAATTCAAGTTTATGCTGATAGTAATAATCCAAAGCACTTTTATGATGCCCTGAAGGCAATTTATGGGCCAAAGACCTATGGTGCATCTCAACTACTCAGTGCCGATGGAGCCACATTGATTAGTGATAAGGACATGATCCTAGAGAGATGGGCCTAACACTTCCATAGTGTTCTCAAAAGACCATCATCAGTCAATGCTGAGGCCATTGACCATTTACCTCAGGTTGAAGTCAATCCCTCCCTAGCTGAAGCTCCAACTGAAGAAGAGGTTTTGAATGTCATTAGGCTCCTTTCCTGTGGCAAAGCACCTAGTGCTGATTCTATTCCAGCTGAGATTTACAAGGTGGGGGGGTCCATTGCTCATACAAAAGCTGACTGGAATTTTCCTGGTTATATGGCAAGAGGAGGTTATCTCCTATTTGTTCAAGGATGCCTCCATTGTCCATCTCTATAAAGGTAAAGGAAATATATTGTCCTGTGACAATCATAAAGGGGTCTCTCTCTCTTAGTCATTGCTAGCAAGATACACACAAATACACACACACACATATGGCTCTTTGAGCCAATTCAGATGAAAGTAAGATTCAAGTATTGCCTGCCCCCTCCACCATTTTCTGCTCTACTATAAATACTCTTCATTGCACACCTCTTTTATATAAGATAATTTTCCTCTTTCTTCCTCTCCCTTCCCCCTTTCTCTTTTTACCCATTCGTTTTTTACATCAACCCAATATAACAGACTCACTCCTGTATCATCCATGAAGATAATGAGAAAGTTCTACATGAACTGATGCTGAGTGAAGTGATCAGAATCAAGAGAACATATTACACAGTAACACCAACTTTTTGCAACTACCAACCATCACTGACTTAGCTCTTCTCAGCAATACAATGATCCAAGACAATTCCAAAAGATTCATGATGGAAAATGCTATCCACATCCAGAGAAGGAAATATGGAATCTGAATGCAGATTGAAGCATACTACTTTCACTTTTTTGGCGGTTTTTCCCTTTTGTTCTGTTTCTTCTTTTACAACATGACTAATGTGGAAATATGTTAAACATGATTGCACATGTATAACCTATATCAAATTGCTTGCCATCTTAGGGAGGGGGACTAAGAAGGGAGGGAGGGAGAAAAATTTGGAACTCAAAATCTTATGAAAATGAATGTTGAAAACTATCCTTACATTTGATTGGAAAAAATAAAATACTATTTACTGAAATAAAATATTTCCATTAATTAAAAAATAATGATAAAAATAATAATAATAAATGATAAAATAAAGTAATGATAACTGCTTAGGAGTTACATGTATCATCTTCTCATATAGAAATGTAAACAGTTTAACCTTGTTGAGTCCATTATGATCTCTCTTTTATACTTACCTTTTTATGATTCTCTTGAGTCTTGTATTCAAATATCAGATTTTCTTTTCAGGTCCAGTTTTTTCATTAGGAATGCTTGAAAGTCCTCTATTTCACTAAAGGTACATTTTTCCCCAGAAAGATTATACTCAGTTTTGCTGGGTAAGTTATTCTTGGCTCCTTTGTCTTTTAGGATATCATATTCCAAGAGCTCTGCTCCTTTAACATGGTAGCTGCTGAATCTTGTGTGATCCTGATTGTGGCTCCACAATACTTGAATGGTTTCTTTTAGGCTGCTTGAAGTATTTTATCTTTGACCTGTGAGCTCTGGTATTTGGCTATAATATTCCTGGGAGTTTTCATTTTGGGACTTCTTTCAGGAAGTGATTGGTGGATTCTTTCAATTTCTATTTTAACCCTCTGGATCTAAGATATTTTCTTTTTCAGTTTTCCTTTATAATGTCTTGAAATAGAATATCCAGACTCTTCTTTGATCATGACCTTCATAGTCCAATAAATCTTTAATTATCTTTCCCTGATCTATTTTCCAGATCATTTGTTTTTCTGATGAGATATTTCACATTTTCATCTATTTTTCCATTCTTTTGACTTTGTTTGGTTGTTTCTTGATGTTTCATGGTGTCATAAGCTTTCATTTGCCCAATTCTAATTTTTAATGAATTATTTTCTTCAGTGACTTTTTGTACCTCTTTTCCTGTTTAACCAATTCTTTTTAAGGAGTTATTTTCATTAGTGAAATTTTATACCTCTTTTACCATTTGGCCAATTCTGTTTTTAATGTGTTATTTTCTTCAATATTTTTGTGCCTCTTTTACCAAACTGTTAATTATCTTTTCATAATTTTCTTGCATCACTCTCATTTCTTTTCCCAACTTTTCCTGTACTATTCTTATTTGATTTTTATTGTTTTTTTTAACTCTTCCAGGGATTCCTGTTGGGCTTGTATCCAGTTCATATTTTTTTCCTTTGACACTTTGCTTATATTTGTTTTGACATCATTATCTTTTACTTATTTGACAGTATCTTGATCTTACCTATCACCACAGCAGATTTTTTTTATGGTCAGGCTCTTTTGTTGTTGTTTGTTCATTTTTCCAGCCTAATTCTTGACTTTGAAGTTTATGTTAAAGGTAGGCTCTGTTCTTGGTGTTGGAGGCTGAGGTGGATTAGGAAGGAGGCACTATCCCAAGCTTCAGGCTTTTTTGCATTACTATTTTCAGAGCTAGTCCTCATAGTTTGGAAGTTTTTAGTGCTTCCAAGGGGTGTGATCTGGGGATAGATGTGGTCACTGCTTTCCTTTTCTATACTCTGGTCTTTTCCCATGAAGGCGCCCTGATATCTTATAGCCACAACTACTTCTGCTCCTCAGGGCCCCTGCTCCCTTGCAACTGAAAGTGATACTGTTCCTTAGAGCCCCTGATCCCTTTGTGACTGAAAGCACTCTTCTCCACCCTGTGACCCAGAAATGGGTATAGGCAATGAAGTTGCCAAACATTGCTTGCTTCTATGTCCAGTGCTAGCACAGGGTTCCCTTGTAATCTCTTTCAGATCAGTTGCCAGATCGCTTTACTGTCTCTGGCTTGACAACTTTTGAAGCTGCTGCTGCTGTTTCTGCCTCCAAAGCCCACAGCTAGTGTTGCTGTCACATGTGCCCCAGCATCACATACCTCTCCTTTCAACCTCCTAAGTTGTCTTGAGCTGGAAAAATGTCTCATTCTAACTTTTTTTTTTGGGTCTGCCACTACAGAATTCAATGAGGCATTATTTTAAAGTTGTTTGGAGGAGATTATTGGGAGAGCTCATCTGTAGCACTTTGCCATCTTGGTTTCCTCTGCATTGTTTTTCAAATGAGCTCAATGTCCAAATATTGTGCTTGGACTCAGGCAATTGCATCATAGTTACCTTAACTGCCCATTTCTCCATCTCTTCTCCAAAAGGTGGGTGCTCAAAGAGGAACAATCAGAACCATTCAAAAGTGGGATGAGCTGCTTTGAGAGGGATTGGGTTTCCCTTCCTTGTTGCTCATCAAACAAAGATGGGGTGACCACTTGTCAAGCATGTGGTAGTAGAGATTATTTTGGTGGTATAGGTTGGACTGGATGGTAAGTAAAGTCTCTTTCACTATGAAATCTTGTGCTTCTATGAACAACAAATTAATGCATTCTAAAACATTCAGCTTTATATTCCCAATGCATACGTGGACATTAATGGATGCAATGTTGCCAAAGTATTAGTTTGGACTCATTTGCTTTCACATTTAGCTTAATTTATCTTTCCCTGTAATTTTCAGTGTGTTTCTACTCCATTCAGAGAATAATATTGAATGGCTTATGGCAATGTGGTGTGTTGGGAAGGACGAAAGATGGGGAGTGAACTGATAGGGATTCTGTCCAGGTCTTCCTCTCCCACTAATTGGCTGCATAACTTTAGGGGAGTACTTAACTTTTCTGTAATTTAGTTCCCTTGAATATAAAATGAAGGGTTCAGATTAAATGTTATAGAAAGCCTAACATCCTGTGATCTAGTTAAAAAGGCATAAATCCCCATGACTATTTAATCATGTATGAGGCCAACCCAGTTACAATCAAAGGTTCAAATGCTACCAGCCTTTGACCAATCTACCTACAGTGAACCTATCAACAAATACTTATCAAGTTGCCAACTGGACACATAGCAGAGGCAACATATTTAGGGAAACGAAGTAGAAGAGATGTGATCCCTGCTCCTTGAGGACCTTACGTGAAATAAGAAATAGTAATATTCAATTAATAAAAATATGTATATAGAGATATAATATAGAATTATGATGAATAGTAGTGAGGAATCAATGATAGCATGTGTCAGAATGAGTGAAATTAGGACTTCAAACTGCATTTCCAAAAGAATGAAGAAGGATGGAGTGATGTAATTTCCCAGTAGAAAAAAAAATCAGTATTGAATACATTATGTATAGCTTGGACAAAGGCTTACTGGTTCAAAAAAGAAGACCACAGTTTGGAAGCATAAAGTCTAGAATAGAGGGTTCAAGCAGTAGCATAGTGGAAAATTAGTATCATTAGGTAATTAGTCAGTGAAACTTTAAAGAGGAAGTGTGTTTGTATTAGATCCAAAGGATGATGTGGAGCCACTGAAGAACCATTCATCACTGGCAAACATGGGTAAAACCACAGGTCTCTAGAATGACTTTTAATTTCATTATTTTGAACCTTTGGAAGGATTAGAATGGAAAGGCTGGGGAGTCAATAATAGGGTAGCATTAGGGCCGGTGCAGAGTAGTCAGAGCCTGAGCCAGGGATTCAGTCATACAGGGCAAGAGGGAAAAGGGAAATGTACCAATTCCCCACGTAGAGGGAAGGATGTAGAGTTGGCCACTGACTGACTGTGGGGCGACAGATGAGGAGGCGATTAAGATGACTGAGGGTTCTGGCTAATAGGACAGACAGTCATTTCATGGGCACAGCCCACGGTGATGTGGAAGTTGGGCAACAGGAAAGGATGGGATGAGGAGTGTGTGGAGAGTCTGAGTGGTGACAGAATATCTGATCTGAGATGTCCTGACAACTGGGATGTGAATAATGAGGAAGAAAAGATGATAGCACTACCACTAGTAACAATAATAATGATGGGCCTTTTATAGCATTTTAGGTTTACAAACCACTTTACAAATATTATTTCATTTGATGAGTGGCTGGTGGAGGGCAGGGAACTGAGGGAGGAGAAAGGACAGATTTGGGAATTGCATTTTGCCTGTTTGGGAAAGGTGAGAGCTGACTGCCTGGCTCACCTCCCCTGGCTCATCTTCCTCTTTCTCTGTTGCATGTATTTTTCCAATATGGAAAAAACAAGACACCGATGTTGTCTGTGTTTTCTGGTGTCTCTTTCCCCACATACTTTTTGCTTTTAACTGAAGGGAGTGCTAAAGATTCTGCTACAAAACATCAACATTCACGGATGATCCCACTCCAAAAAGACAGATGAGATACGCAGAACATGGAAAATCAGACTTCCCAGGACAAGATTGTATAGATAGCTTTGCCCACTAGCCCAACGTACACAATAAAATTATTTATATTAACAATATGTAGATAGGTTAAAATGTCTACACACAGTCAACAAAAATGTAATTCTGGGACAATTCCATTCCTAACCATGTTTTTCATGGAGCGTCAAGGCACCCTGAGTGAGAGATAGGAGGCAGCTTGTGCCATGAGGGTCAAAACACTGCCACTGTTCAACTATTGCCTCCCCTCAAACCCCAGTAGAGACAGTCCTGGACACTGAACCCAATACCCTGGGGAATAGCAGTGTCCACCCTCCCAAACAACCAGCCTGCTTTTATTCCCCATGGCTATCATCAATGGGACCAATCCTTGTAGGGAAGGGACCCACCATTCCCAACAATATCAATATCAACCACTGACACGTAAGTCCAAGAGGCCTGGGAACCGCAGTGTTCCCAAACCACAAGGCCTAGATATCATCCAGGGGAGTGGCTCCTGTGGAGAAGAACCCCACCATCCCCACCAATACTAACTGCCATTGACAGGGCAGACAAGCTGGCCTCGCTGAAGGTAGACACACAACCTGGCACATGCCAGGCAAGTCAAACCTCATTGACCACCACTTCCCCTCAGACCCTGGTGGAGACAGCTCAGGGCCCTGCCCTAGAAAGAACAGTGTCCCCCAGACAACCAGCCCAACTTCCAGCTTGGCTCTTGTAGTTATAATCAAGGGGAGTATGCCTTATGGAGATGCAGCTTGGCAACTTCCTTTGCAGGGGCTGCAGGCTCCCACCTCCTCAACAACCATAGCTACTAAAGAGCCACAAAAGAAAATTCTTAACACCAAATTCCTTGGCATCGTCATATGGTTCCACATCGGAAACCAATACTGGTTTACACATGGGAATCATATTAGATTCATTACCATCAACTTTGCCTTTGTACCATATGGACAATGGCACCTTTCTATTTGAAGTATAGGTAAAATCTCGTATATATGTTGTCTCCCCCATTGGAATGTATGCTCATTTCTCTTTGTATCTCTAGCACTTAGCACAGTACTTTCATGTAGTAAGCATTTAACACATGCTTTTTCATTCCTTCATTTCTTCATTCAATCAAATAGTGAAATGTCTTTTAAAATGTTCAGTAACATGATAAAAGCAAATCAACAGTCTTCAAGATTCCTGAGCCTCTCCATGAATTCTAGCTTAATGAGTTTCTCTAATCTACAGGTAGATTCTGGACGTAGAGGTACAGGGGTCACCTCAAGAGCTTACTCCAGGCTCAGTGCACTATATAGAATCTTTATCTGCATGTACCTCTTTCCTCCATCAAGAGATCTCACTTACTTAAGGGATAGGGGAAGGATGAAGGGAAGAATGACCTACCCAGATATCCTCAGACAAGTTGAAGTTTGGGAGGAGAAAGCAACATATGCACTCTTGAGATCATAAATTCATTAATTCCTACAGCAAATATGTTGAAATACTTGTAATGTTCATTCTTCTAGGTGGCGACGATATAAAAGTGATATATGTTACAACTTACAATCTACATGGCTTTTCTCAAGGCAGCTTAGAATCTAGGTAGAGATTTAAGGCATGTATACACAAAACTGTTGTACAAATTAGACTGTGACAAGTGCATGGGAAAAGCTCAAACATCACACCATGTGATACTTGAGAAAGAAGAAATCTGTCTTCAATCTGGAGATCAAGGAAGGCTTCATGAAGGAGGTAGCACCCAAATTAGACATAGAAGGGGAAGGATTTCATTATGCAAAAAATGGGCATGGGGGAATCTATTCCAGGTCTAGGAAAACGTGTGAGCAGAAGCACAGTGGTGAAAAAGATCGAGATCAGTGGAGAGGACATATTTCCTTAGAGACCAAGGGTAGAATGTATTAAGGGGCTGGTGGGAGATAATGCTAGAAAGACAGGTTATAGAGGCACTGGAATGACTGATTAAGAAGCTTAGATTTAAGCAGGGGAATGATGTGACCAGAGCTCTGGATTGGGTATTTCAGGATGTGCTATTTCACACATTTGAGGGTGGCAGTATGAGAAATGGATTGGAGATGGGGTGGCTAGAGGCAGGGAGACCAATTAAGTTAGGAGGATTTTCCAGGAAGGAAACTAGAGAATCTGGACTAGGATAGTATTGGGAAAGAAGGAAAGGATGAGAGTTTGCAGAGGTAGAATTGATAATTGACATTTGTCAATTGACTGAAAGGCATAAGGGGTGAGGGAGTGGGAAGAGTTGAAGAGGACCACGGGACATTGAAAGATGAGTGAACTATAAGCAGATATAGAGAAATTAGAATAAAGACGACATTTTATGGGATACATAATGAATTCAGTTTTAGACGTGTGTTTAAAGTGCTGTTGGAATTTTAGGTAGAGGTGTTTTTCTGCATTCATGGGAAAACTGTGTAGGCAGTCTTACGTCTGTATCATATATGGGAAGGGAATCTCAGAGGTTATCTAGTCCATCCCCCTCTTATTTTACAGACAAGGAAAGGGAGGCCAACAAACCTGCCCTTGGCCACCTAAGTAGTAAGCACCTATGGAAGGAATTTTGAACTTAGCTCTTCCAATTCTGGAGTCTGACATCTTTTCACTATACCATGCGCCAGTCATTGAAGTAAGTCACTAGGCGTTTCGGACTCTGCCTGGAAGATACTCTGGCTTTATTCTCCCTCGCCAGCTACTTCTTCTCCCCTCAGGTTTCTAAGGGTGCCCTTGAGGAGTTAGAGTGTCTCTCCTCTAATGCTACCAGTTCAAGTCTCCATTCTTGCGTATTCCTCCCCCTCCCACTACTAACTGCTCATAATTAAAATGCTTCAGTTAAATTTAACAATTGACATTGATTTGCTTTTATGAAGGGATATTTACTTTCAGAACATGACAAGGACAGAGATACAGACATTTCCCCTCCAACACCTGGCCACATGCTCTTCCCTATACTACCTTGGTCCCTGGGGAGAATAGTCTCAAACTTACTGTAATGTTCACATAGCATTGGTCCCATCACGTTCACATCCAAACACGGCATAGCTACTGGATAAGTCTCTCTAAGTCTCTGCTACCACTTTGCTGGGTTCCAAAGTTCATTCTCTCGGTCTTTCATGCTGGACTTGGTGGCCACAAAACCTGGCATAAACTCTTCTCTCAGACTTCCTGGTGGCCCACGCCTGACTTTTTGAAACTCACAATGTTGTTGCCATTTCTAATCTCCTCCATTGAAAAGCAAGAAGAATAGAAACACAGCAATAGAAACACCAACAGGGCCACGTGCTCCTGGACCATATCATAATGGTTCTAGTGAGGAGATGGGGGCTGATATCCTCTTCACCCATAGAGGGCTTAGTCTTTAATTGACAAGGCAGGAAAAAAAAAAAAACAGGCCAAGGGACTGGCCTTACTAACTGTGCCATTTGAATGCTGTCCTGTTCTGGTTACAGAGCCAAACAAAAGTCTGCATCCTTATCACGTGGTTTGTGGACAAAAGCCAGTTACAGAAAGTCTTCCCTTGTTCCAACTGGGGAAGCAAGGCTTCCATTACACATCCTCATGCCTTTCTAAAGGCAGGCTGTCTCTTCCATATAGGGGATTGCATCAGCCCCCCATTACATAAGCAATACCAACTTATGCGTTTGTAACAAGCTACCCTTCTTTTGTGCTGTGGCCAATTTGAATTCAGGAGCAGTCCCTCACTTAGAGGGATTGTTTTTAAGTGAACTAAGTTTTTTAGTAGATTATTCTAATGTCATATTTTTCTGTAGCTCTTCCTTGCACATAAATTATCAATAACTTTACAAGTTTATAGACTTTTAGAGCTGGAGAAGACCTTAGAAAACCACCATATGTGTATGTGTCTTATTTCCCCAAACAGACTGTAACCTCCTTGAGAGCAGGATTGTGACAGTGTCTCATTCAGCTTTCTGTTTCTTCCAGACTATAAGTGCCTTGCTCTGAATAAATATATTTTGAATTAAGTTGAATTATCTAATCCAACCCTCCATCCAAGAGATGAGGCCATAGAAAAGTGAATTATCAGAAGTTACACAGAGGCAGAGCCAGTGCTAGAATACAGGTCTCTGGACTCCTAGGGCTGAGCACTTTCTATCTCACTTAAAAAATCCAGTTGAAGGTTGTTGGTAAATATGACTATTCTTTTTTTTAGGAGGCAAACAGGGTTAAGAGACTTGCCCAGAGTCACACAGTTAGTAAGTGTCTGAGGTCCTCCTGATGCCACAACCAGCGCTCTATATACTGTACCACCAAGCTGCCCCTATTCATTCTTTAAATATCCCCATTTCCTATCATCAAATAAGTGATTTTTTTTTTCTTTAAGGACTCCACCCTCTCTGTGAGCAGAGTGTCATAGTTCAACACACCCCAAGGAAAATACCAAGGAATACCACATATTGCTTCATCACATTGCAAAAGTCATCTTCCTTCTCTGTCAATCACTTTCATTATGCCATGACCTTCCATAAAATTATCCACTGAATCTCTCTGTACCTCAAAATTATCCTCAACTTTCTCAGACTGTTTTCAAGACCCTCCACAGCTGATCATCTTCTAAGTGACCTCTCTCATTTCCTGATTCTAACTTTTGCTCTCTGCACTCCGGTCAGGCTCGCTCATAATCCTTTCTTCTTTTTGGCTATAAACCACTTATTTTCTCATTACACACTTTTGCTTGTTATTTTTGCATTGTGTCTGGTGACCATCCCCAAATAGAAAAACATGACTCCTGCTGAAAAGCTATTAGGTTCATTGACTATTAAATACTTTTTTATTGAAAGATGCACAATATAACAATCAAATATGTTATGTCATACCCCTTCTACCAAAGGATTTAGAGGAGTCAAGATGAAGCCTCCTGGATGGAAAAAGAATCTTTAATTTGTTTTAATCTACTGACTAAAGAGGGACGATGCCTTAGACAGTGTTACCTTCCCCTTGCCCTGGAGGAAAAATCTGAAGATTTCTGAACAAATCTTGATTTCCTTCTAGTACACTCAGGCTTCACCTCAGTTTTCCAAATCCTTTAGTAGAAGGGATGCTACTTGACCTATATTTAATAGTCATATTGTATATCTTTCAATAAAATAGTATCTTAAAAAAGAGATTCACATGTTTGACTGATTACATTGATCAAACTAACTGAATAATTAATTATTAATAAATTATTATTTTGTACAAGTCTGCCATACGCAGAAGATATACATAGGAATATTTGGGGAAAATAACAAACTATATTCGGTTACATTGCTCTCACAAAATATTATTACTAATATCATTATTTTATTGAAGTAGCTAGGTAGTACAGTTTTAGAGCACTGGACCTGGTCAGGAATATTTGAATTCAAATATGGCCTCAGAGGCTTACTAGTTTTGTGACCCCAGGTAAGTCATTTAAACTCTGCCTCAGTTTCCTCAATTGTTGAATGGGGATAAAAGTACCTACCTTACAGCGTTATTGCAAGGATCAAATGAGGTATTTCCATTTGTAAAGCACTTAGCACAGGGTCTGGCACATTGTAGGCACTATATAAATAGTTGTTCTCTTCCTCCTTCCATATTAAGAACAAAAAGGGTTTATACTGTTAATAAAGTACTTTAAAATATCATTTCATGTTTTAAATTGTTTTTTATGTTTTATAATGTATCCTGTATGTTAGTATAACAGTAAAATTATAAAATTTATACAGATATACATGTATTAGGACTACATAATCAAAAATTTTTATTGATCAAAAAGACCATTGCTCACTCCTGCCAAAACCTTATTGTATGCTAACTATTGTTGAGTGTCTTAGCTTTCTCTCCCAATTTTGTGTCATTTGTAAATATAAACATGCTATCTATGCCTTTATTCAAGTCCCTGGTAAAAATTAAATTTGACTCATCAAATAGCCACAATACAACTTCTTGTCTTTTGCTATCTTCATTCCATTCCCCCCCCCATAAATTGTGAGCTCTTTGAAAGCAGGAACTGACTTGTCTTTTACCTTTCTTTGTATCCCCAGCACTTAGCACAATGCCTAGCACATAGTTGGCACTTAATAAATGCTTATTGACTCACCAACTGAGCAAAAGTAAAGCTGACTGGTCTGTAGTTTCCATGGCTGTCGCAACGTTTGTGTCTTCTTTATCACAATTTCAGTATAGCGTTTCTAATCATGCTTTTCTTTTATTATTGGAAAAAGGAACATTTCTAGACTTCCTCTCTGCAGGTATTCATGCTATATTCAATATGACCTGGCTATTTACCTTCTATTCCTAATTTTTTCTGAGTGAGTGTGGCTGGGCTGAGGTGGGCAGTAAGGTTTGGGGGAGGGGAGCAGTGTGGATGGACGTGTATGTGTGAACTCCCCCATGTACTCTTCTTCTGTCCTGCAAAACAGCAAAACTTTTGAATCTAGCCCTTTCCCCCCAGATGCCGGCAGTGACACAGCAGGACAGCTCCAACATTACGTGCTATTTAACGAGCCCTCTCTTTCAGCATCCTGCTCAGGGACTTGACATTAGACAATGTCAATTAGCCAGGCCTGGATGTCAGTTTCCACAGCTACGTGCTCAGATGGAAAGATCGCCTGATTGGCATGGGGAGGATCTCCTTATTTCCTGTAGGGAGCCAGTTAGTTTCTTCTTCCCCCTTCAGCCTCCAGCTAACTTCCTCCAGAAGTATGTGAGCTATTCTTTCCATTCATACCATGTGAAAATTTAAAAAAAAAAACCCAAAAACCTAAATGATGGTTTTTTTGCCCGGTGAGGCTAAGGTCTTTTCTTTTTTTCTTTTTTTTTTTTTTTTTGACAGCTCCTAAATTCATGACAATTCAAAATAAAAAGCATGTGAATCAAATAAATGTGCCCATAAAATTGTGACTCTTTCCTCCAGCTTCTGGAGAGATAACGGGTGTGTGGCTTGTGATTTCTTTGTCTTTGTGTCTCATAAATATATTTTGGGACTATCAGCCTTAACCATTCTGACATAGACCTACATTCTGGCTCAGCCCGGTTGTTCTCCCGGCAACAAAAACCAAATATATGCAATTGTTTTTAACTAAGCTGTGTTCTAACATTAAGAAAATAACAATTATAATAGCTAGCATTTGTGTAGTACCTGCAGTGTGCCAAGTATTGTGCTAAACACTTTACAAATATTATCTCATTTAATCTTCACAACTACCCTTTGTAGTAGGTACTAGCTGCAGAAACAGAGACAGAGAGAGGTTTAAATGACTTGTTCAGGGTTCCCAGGGGTTGTCAGGATCAAATAAGTTGACATATATAAAAACATTTTGCATATCTTTAAGAGCTATATAAATGCTAGCTATTTTTTAGAGTATTGAGTCCTCTTGCTGTGATTGTGGGTGGGGGATAGGATAGCTGGGGAGTGTTTTATAAATGGTACTTGATGGAAGTTAAGCTTGACTCCCTGCTGATTTTAAAGAGAGGGCTGAGGCACACTGCTGTTAGGATATGCCTGATAGCAGATTTGTTTATCTTTTCCTGCTCCATTCACATCCCTGATTACATATGGTGTAGCTTTTATTTTGACTCATTTTGATTTTTTTAAAAAATACCCAATGTTTGAAAGAAGAGGCAATTTTTAAAAAAAAATGACCTAAGCTTCAGCTGAAATTTCTTCATAGGAAATCATGAATTGCCTGGGAGGTCAGGGTGCTAGGGATGGGCAGGGGAAACCGGGGAAGCTGAGAGTCAAGAACAGAAAGTCTATTCTGACCTTTTTCACTGATCTCTCTGCTCAGACCCTTAGCTTCCAGCAAGGAAACTAATATGCCTTTTTGCTTTAAGCCTTAAGTAAGTTTAAAAATAAATAAAGCATTTAAGATCTTTTGTGAAAAAGACGGTAACAGAAATAGTGAATTAGCCACCTCTATTTTCACATGCGTTGAACTTTTACACTGTCTTTATCCACATAGTGCAAATAATGTTATAAACACTTACTTTTGCTCTCTTGATTGGAACTGGATGGGTTGCACACACGTTGATCATAATTAGGCACTCTCCTAGCATGCTCAAGATACATTGCTAGTTACCACCATGATTAGTTTGTAGTTTCTTCCCTTACATGTTAAAATCTACTTTTTCTAAATATGAACATGGGATAGAATGGGGTAGATTTCTGCCTTTGCCCAGGCTATCTCTTATGCCCGGAATGGTCCTAACCCCCATCTTTTTAAATCCCTATTTCCCTTCAAAGCTCAACTCCTATATAAGATTTTCCCTGATTCCTCCAGTTATTAGTGCTTTCCCCACCCACAGGTTACTTTGTATTGTGAGTGTGTGCGTGTATAGACACATACAATACCATTACTCCCCTCCACATACTGTATACTCTGTGGTTCATCATACCGGTTTATTTGCTGTTTTACACATCTCCCTCCTCCATACCTTTGCGGAGCTGTCCTCATGCCTGGAACGTTCTTCCTCCTTGGCTTCCTATAAGACTCAGCTCAAATGTCACCTCCTAGGATCAGGGGGCCTTTCCCAGCTTCCAGACATGTTAGTACCTTCCCCACTAAGTCTCCCTTTTTTCTACGCTGTATTTATCTTGTATGTACTGATTTATATTGGTGCTCTTTCCCCATTAGAATGCAAGTTTCTTGAAGGCAGAGACTGTTTTTGTCTTTTCTTCATATTCCCAGTGCTTCCTAGCTCATAGTGAACTATGCTTTGTGATTCATTGATCTCCCTATAAATGTGTGTGCATATAAAGTAAATATAAATATTTGTGGGTATATATATATATGTATATATATATATATATCAAATAGCTAACACAATTATACACAAACATGTATGTGATTAATACATATGAATATATAAAGCAAATATAAATGCAAAGTAATATTTGAGTATATATATATAATAGCTACCACAATTATATACATGTATATGATTTATATGTTTATATAAAGCAAATATAAACACAAAGTAATATTTGTGGACATGTGTATATATAATGGTTAACACAATTATATATACATGATTATATATATACACAGAATGAATAAAAATATTTGTGTGCATATATGTACACACAAACATATATATATATATGTTCATATATATTTATATTTATATACACAAACATATGGAGTTAGTATGACATAGCAAATGGAGATCCATAAGGTCTAGTTCAGTTCCAGCATTTGACACATACTGAGTGTGAGATCTGGAGCAAGTCACTTAATTTTCAGCATCCCAAGGCAATTGGGAGTATAATTTGCAGAGTAGGTACCATTCGGCATTGGCAGGGGGAATTTTCTCACTGGAAGTACCTTGTACCAATGACACCACAGATCTGGTCCAATACACATGTTTGCATGTGTGTATGTGTGCATATACACACATGTAATGCACAAATATATCATGGTCACTTCTGTATAATTTGTTTCTATTCAGTAGACCAGAAACTCCTTGAGGCCAAAAATTGTTTTGTTTTGTTTTTTTTCCTTGTATCCCTAATACCCAAGACAGTACCTGGCACACAGTAGACACTCAATGAATTCTTGCTGAATGAATAAGTTTTATTACCTGAATATATACATATACATATACATGTATATATTCAAGAGCACATTTTTATTTGCCTCTTTCTAGACTGTTCAAATGATATTTTTACATGTACATGTTATAGTGAAATTACTGATGCTTCACACATCAACTTAACCTGGAATTTTATTTATAAATTAAAATAGCTTGGACTACATTCCCATTCTGATCCATTTGCTATTGGAGAAACTGAAACATGAAGTGGGGAGGCTCTGGTTCAGTTCAAGGCAAGGCTGTGGAAGAGCTAAGGATTATGAAATCCTGTCTTTTGCTTCCAAGATCTGTTTTTAATAGTTTTTTTCCATAGCAAGAATTCTATGGCCCTTTGAAAACCTTTTCATTATTTTTGTTTTTTTCCTCTCAGATTTGGAGTAACTCTAGGTGAAGGACAGGAGGAAAGCCTGGAAAGGAACTCGCAGGGAATAAGAGAGAAAGAATGACATCAGTTTCCACATCAGTTTTGAATTAGGAATATAGAAACTGCCATATTCATTGAAAACCCATCTTCCAATGTAATGTGCCCTTTGTATTGGGTTCTTAGCTTGTGGTCCCTGAATTTGATTTTTAAAATTATTTTTATAATTGTATTTGAATGTAATGGTACCCTTCGCAATCTTACACATTTTATTTTATTTCATGCTTTACAAACATTATTTGTAAAGGCATCCTTGGGTTTTACTAGACTGTCAAGGGGGTCCATGACACAAAAATGTTTAGAACCCCTCCTCTCAAGTCTGTGTCAAGCAGGGTAAACGGGGGCAGCTCTTACCTTCTAGGAGCTTACAATCTGAAACAGACTGCTTTAGTACAAATAAACATAAAGGACATAAAGATAACACATTATTTGCAAGCAGTGAAGTAGCTGTATCTAGAAATTCCCCAAAGAAATTCTTTTGAACCGGCAACTTTCCTCTGGTCTGAGCACATAACACCTTTGTCAGTTTCTGTGAACTCAGCCCCTACTCTCACTCAGTACATCTTTGGGTGTCTGCAGCTCCCCATTTGTTCATAGAGTCATAAGGTGAGAGCAGGGCTGGCTGTGGGTGTTACATATTTAGACAGGGTGGAGCCTGAGGGAAATCACCTCTCTTCCAAGAAAGGCTTCAATGGAGGAGGTGAGATTTCAGAAGGTGTTTGAATGGAAGGGAGGGAGCTTAGCAAGTGAGAATAGGAGGTTCCAGATGTGGGGTGTGGGAAGAGATTTGAAAGTAGGAGTGATGGGGTAGGTGGACCCCAGCCCAAAGACCATATCTCTGGCAATATCCCATGAGTGGGCTGCAATGAAGCAAACCCTCTCTCTACTATCAGAAAAAGCTGACCAGTGTAGAATTTCCTTTGTATAAAGAGAACTATTTCATACTGACTCCCTCAGTTACCATATAGATTATATATATATATATATATATATATATATATATATATATATATATATATATATATCCACTCCCAAGGCTATCTTGTCTAATAGGACATTGACTGGTAACAGACAGGACAGTCATGACTGTTGATTGACTTAGTGACTCTTGCAGGCCTAAAAACATACCCTTTAGTGGCCTCCCTGTTGGCTTCTCATAGTGAACTCTGGGTAAAATGCCTGCTAAGTATAAAAATTGCATGTTCTTTTAAGAAATAATCACTCCTTAATCCCCCATCCCCTAATTAGCATACTTGGCACACCATTCATTGAACTTTTTCTATAAAAGCTTTAGCATCACCCCCATTATGTTGCAAATTCCTAAAGAGGTCCTCTGGTTTATAAGCATCACAATAAACTTTTGCCACTTGACTAAAAGATGGGTTGAGTCTGTGAATTCTTTCCTGTTGACACCATGACCCCAATAGTTTTAAGGTCCCCCCAAACCTCATCAGGAGTAGCATGAATGATCAGAGGGGTCATGACAGTGAAGTATCCATATGGGCCTCAATAAAAGGGAATTATAATAATGTTGAAGAGTTGGACCACCAAGCAAAAGGTTCAGAAATGGGCCTTTTATAATAATAGTAATATATAATAATATAATAACATAATATAATAATAATATAATCATTATTATTAACTTTAAAAATGAACTATTATAAAATAAACAGATGGTGTCCTTTGTTAATGGTAAAATGAATGCAGAGGGTCTGTCTATTTGTACTCTGCTGCCATCAAATGTGGAGGTTTGCTTACATGATATTTACACTTTCAAGGAGCAGGGGATTATAATAATTTTGGTTAATAAGGTGAGAACCATCAAGGAGTCAAGAAGACTCATCTTCCTGAGTTCAAATCTGACTTCAGATACTTAGTAGCTGAGCGACCCTGGGCAAATCACTTAGCCCTGTTTGCCTCAGTTCTTCATCTGTAAAATGATCTGGAGAAGGAAATGATGAACCACTCCAGTATCTTTGCCAAGAAAATGCCAAATGGGGTCATGAAGAGTCAGATGTGACTGAAACTACTGTACAACAATAATAAAAAGACAAATGAAAGACTTTGTAGTAAAGGATGTGAAGGATTGACGGGATCAAAATGATGGATGGAGGAAGTAATTTGGCAGTAGCTTTATAACAAAATGGGTACCTCCCAGACAGGCCTTGTACAAGATGCTGCTGACTAGGGAGGTTCTCCTCTAAAGACCACATCCTTAGAAGTCATGACTTTTCTCTGCTTCCCTTGCCCCTCCCCACACTCTGCTCTTTCTACTGTAGCATGGGATAACTCTTGTTATTCAGGAATCTCAGGCTATAAAATCTAAATTAATTAGTTCAATCAGAGGTAGACGGCACTGCATATTCATTTACCTTGGCATAGGTTTGAAACAAGAATCCATTTGCTCTCCCATTTTCACTGCCCTTCTAGTCAGTTGGTTTCTTATTTGGTATCATCCCTGGAGGCTTCACTGTCTTTTCTGTCTGGTTTTCTCTCTTTCTACCAACCAGGCCAGGATCAGGTTTTTTTGCTGGTTTGTTTGTTAGTCCCTTTGGCATCTTTGGTGGATCAAGATCCTTTTCTGTCTTGCCCCTATTTCATCCCCTTGGTTTCAATTCAATTTAATTCAGTTCAGTGAAATGTGTACAAGACACTATCCTGGGCAGTGGGGAAGATAGAAAAGTAAAAAAGACACGATGTGATCACTGCCTTCAAGGATTAATGGGGTGATGGTGGTGGTGGATAAGACATATATACAAATAAACAATGCAGAGTGAGGTACAAAATGCAAGAGAGGAGGCACAAAGTGCCATATGAGTCCCTGAGAGGGATGGAGGAATCATTTTTGGCTGGGTGTATCAGGGAAAAGGAAGCACCATTTGTGGTGTACCTTGAAGGATGGGTAGGTATTAGGTTGAAACCTCTTTCCTTACAATGACCTGAACACTAATTCAGTGGCATCCAATTTACCTCATCTCTTCTCTGATAGTATATTTAGTTTATTTTAATCTATTCTTCTATTCAAACTATACTAATTGTTCCTGAGACTTGGCATTCCATCTCTCACCTCTGTATATTTACAGAAGCTGCCTCCCATGCCTGGAATGTATAACCTTTTCATTTCTACCTGTTAAAGTCCATTGTGGTGACATAGGAATATCTTTTATGAAGGAAGCCAAGGCCTCCATGAAAGTTTGCTTTCCTAGGATGCCACAAGTCAGAGGGCATAATTAGAAAATACTAGGAAAAAATATCCCTTGGAGGAGAAAAGCAAGACAATGGTAGGGTGTTTAACAGTCATGACACCTATGAGGAATGTGAGCCTGGCTAGATCTATGATCTCTAAGATCTTGCAGTTTCTCTCCTCTCCTCAATCCCCCAGGCCTCACAGCAGAGGTGGCAGTTTTGTGCTTCTGAGGATAGAGCTTCCACTGTATTATGACCTTCTCATTGACAAACAGGAAAAAATGCCAGCAAGTTGCAGCTCGGGGTTAGGACTAGGGAATACGGAAATGTCTTTTTGTGTGGGAGAGGCTCACAACAGACCCCAAAATACTTGCCATATGCTCATCTTCCTCTGTATTCTTTGAGAGCCAATGTGCTAGGCCACAATAACATACCATCAGCAGAAATAAGAGCGTTGCCCAAGCCAAAGTAGAAGCAAGGGTGCTTCAACAAACCAGTGACAGTATATTTAGTGCAGAGTTCCAGGAGGTCAGGAGTTGAAATCGGTAGGGGCCAGGGGTACAGAAGCTGAACTAGTGAGTGAGCAGGATTCCCAGGAGATACAAGAATGAGAGGCACCAACACTGCCTTCCTCAAAGTCTCAGTTCTAGTCATGCTACTATGATTTTCCTTCTTGGTATTGTGTTTGTTCCTGGGGAGACAGGGACTGGATGTCTAAGCTGGGAAGGGCTCTCCTATATGTGTTCCCATGCCAACTAAGATTTAGTTACAAGTCCCATTTCTGTTTTTTAGGTGTTGGAAAAAATATGTTTTACATCCAACTGTTTATTAGGAGCTTTTTGGTTGTGGGTTAGGACCAGAATAGCCCTAAAGGAGAAGTCCAGAAACGATCTATATTCAGATGTTCCCAGAAATGACTTCTGGGTACAGATGAGCAGGAACCATGCTGATGTCATTAGAGGGAAGCTCACCTTGGAATCCTCCTGTCCATCCTGTCCAAGTAGAGGGATCTAGGTGCCCTAATTGATATGTAGGCTACATATTCCTTCAAGGCCTACCTCAAGTCTTACTTCCCCTGATCTGCCTGGTGTAGTGGTGGGTGCTCTCTTGCTTCTAAAATTACCTACTTTTCTAGATACATACTTCCTCTTAGTAGGATGCAGTCTCCTTGAAGGCAAAAACTGACTGTCCCAGTTTTGTCTTTGTATCTTCAGCATCTAATATTGCATTACCCTAGGACAGACCCTGGTCTCTTTTCCCTCTAGACTAGTGTAATCTTCTTACCAGCTTTCTTTCAAGTGGTGCCATACTTACTCTTCCATTCAGGCTTTGCAACTTTTAGTGAACACAAACACCGAATCTCTGAATCACTGTGTACTTATGGGAAGCCTTATATGAGTGGGGCAGATATGATGAAGTATAAACACAAGGCTTTAAGCATATTAATGTCATAAGGGAAGGAACAAAACTGGGACATCTAAGGGAGGGATGTGTGGCTTGCACATTTGTATTGAATTGAATTAAATTGAATATGTCCTGAGTTCTCTCAATCCCTTCATTCTATCATAAAATCAGAGAATTGTAGAAGGGGGAGGGGACCTTGGAAATCATGTAGTCTGCTGTTCTATTTAATAGTGCTCAGGTGTGACCTTGCTTAAAGTCACACAGCAAATTAGTGGCAAAGCCAAGACTAGAACTGAAGTCTGTTTCCTTCAAGTAGAGTGTTGTGGTACCACACTTCTTCTGTTTCTCTAAGAGTCCCAGGCTCCTTTACAATGCCACCTCCCAGCCTCACGGAGCTCACGTCCGCCAGGTACACATTAGCATGTAATTAAGAAAACAACAACACAAACCCTTGTTCAACCCACACATCCCTCCCTTCGATGTCCCAGTTTTGTTCCTTTCCTTATGACATTAATATGCTTAAAACCTTGTGTTTATACTTCATCATATCTGTTCCACTCATGAAGTCTCCCATAAGTACACAGTGATTCAGTGTTTCTGTTCCCTACAAGTTGCGAAGCCTGAATGGAAGAGTTAAGTATGGCACCGCTTGAAGGAAAGCTAGTAAGAAGATTACACTAGTCTAGAAGGAGAAGGGACCAGGGTCTGTCCTAGAGAGATGCAAAGGAAGAGATTAAAAGGGAAGAGAGGTGATTCTTCAAGAGGTTAAAAAGAAATATATGGCAGGAGAGACACTGTGAGGTATCTCAATTGAGACACCAGTGTTGAGGTCATATTGTTGCTTACTCTGAGAGCTGGGTATAAGAGAGGATTATTGAAACTTGATCCTACACCTCTGTCAATGACTGTCCCTTTCCTTTTCCCCACCTTTTGGCTAAACTTCTAGAAAAGCTGGTCTAAACCCACTATTTCTACACCCCTCCTCTAGCTTTTTGAGTCTGTTTCCTCCCCATACCATTTTAATTGTCCTCTTTAGAGTCATCAGTAATTTCATCCTAGATAAACTCAATGATCTCATCTTAACTCTCATTCTTTTATCCTCAATGATTTTATTCTTCAACATTGATCACTGAGTCTTCCTGGATGCTCTCTCTAGCTCCAGGTTTTAAGGCACTATGCCTTGTTCTTTCACCTCATATCTCTTTCTAACTATTCCTTTTCTAGTGCTGGCTCCCCTTTTGCACTAACCCAGTTACTCTGAAACATGTCCCAAAGCACAGTCCTTTTCTTCCCCAATATTCAGCTGCCCTCTGCATTCCGATGACTCTCAGGCCTATATTTCAAGCCTTGTTTCCAGTCATAACATCACTGATTAAGAGCTGGCAGTGTCCTCGGAGGTTCACTAGTTCAATCTCATCATTTTATAAATGAGGAAACTGAGGCCCATGGAGGTTAAGTAACTTGCCAAAGGTCACACAGCCAGTAGGAAGCAGAGGTGGGGTTTGGAACACAGTCCACTTATTCTAGACCAGAGCCTTTCCCCCATTATCTTGAGTTGCCTCTCCAGCACCCACATCCATTTAGATATCCTGCCAATACCTAAAACACGATATCAGAAATAGCACTTATAATATCCTCAGGTGAACTTTTTCCCTCCCAATTTCCCCATTATTATTCTCCCCCAATTTTTCCTTTTCTTTTATTATTGTTATAGATTCTCCTAATTCCCCAAGACACAATCTGACATTCACCTTCAATATTCGCCTCATCACTTTCCACTCGCTTTCAAATTAAATTCTCCTTGTTTCCTTTAGGCTGATGCTAGGCAAAGTCACACTGTCTGGAGCATTGGGCAAGAGTCAAGTGATTGTCTTTGTCGTATTCAATTCAATTGAATTGAATGCATCCTGGGTTCTGTTTTGGACACAGAATCCTCCCCTGAAATTGACAAGCTTCTGGGAGATGCCTGGGCTACAGCAGAAAAAGAAGAGGCGTAGAGGAGAGTCAGAGAGGGACGAATAAGGTAAAAGAGCAGGGCACGGTGGCTTACAACCTAGAGAATCTAAGAAAGAGTGAATGATGTCAAATAAGCAGCAGAGGATTTGAAAAAAAAAAAGGTATATGTCGAGGCAGTGAGGTGGTGCAGTGAGTAGAGCACCAGACCTGGAGTCAGGAAGACCTGAGTTCAAATGCAGCCTCAGACACTTGACACACTTACTAGCTGTGTGACCTTGGGCAAGTCGCTTAACCCTAATTGCCCCGCCTTTCCCCCTCCAAAAAAAAAAAAGGTATGTGTTTGGATATGCATAGATGCATGTATGAATGATTTCACTAGTGTACTAAACAATACACCACATGACAAATGATAGTCTTGGGTCTAGAATAAATGGATTTTGTTCCAAATCCCATCTCTGCCACTTATTGGCTGTGTTACCTTGGGCAAGTTACTTAATCTCCTTGGGCTTCAGTTTCTTCATCTCTAAAATGATGAGATTGAACTAGTGAACCTCCCAGGACACTGCCAATTCTTAATCTATGATCTTATGACTGGAAGCAAAGCTTGAAATATAGGCTAGAGCTCTTATTATCTCATCTGAATGCAAATGGCAGCTGAATATTGGGGAAGAAGGAGAGAGGAACTAAGACTGTGCTTTGGAAGATGTTCCAGAGTAACTGGGCTAGTGCAAAAGAGGAGCCAGCACTAGAAAAGGAACAGTTGGAGAAGTATGAGACGAAAGAGCAGGCCTCCACTGGTCCCATAAAACATGTCCATATTTCCATCCCAATCCAGTTCTGGTTAGAAGCAGGCAGTAACTTCAGTGACAGAAGGGTGTTGGCAATATCCATGTCTGGGAGTCCCTGAGGTGACATGCTTGAGATAAACACAGCACTGACCTAGATAAGAAGGAATATGATAGGGAGGAAAAATCACTGCTGGTTGCCCATTGTGACCTTTTTAAAAAAAGAAGATATCTGGAAACACAGGCCAGAATTTTTCATGGAGGATAATTACATGACCGTGGGATCATTTTGTAATACTATATCTCACAAAACTCCAATGAGGTCAGAGTCAAAGCGCTCCCACTGGGACATGCTCCTACCTGAGCCCCGGGTATTAAGAAGGACAGCAACACCCACCACGTGGGACAAGGAAATGGTGCCAAAAGTATGGAGACATGGTGATACTGCCAAAAGCTATGGGAATTGATTCGTTTATCCAGGTGACAAAGGATGTGACAATCATTTTTGTTATTGTCACGTAGCCTTTCACCGGATTGGGAAAAAGGTGGTCAAATGATGGTTGAGGAACATTTCAGGACTTCCCTTGTGAAGCAGCAGTCACACAATAGCGATTCTATTCAGAAAGTACATGGAGATTATTAAGATGACTAATAGAATCCTTATTTACTTCTGGGTGAGGATGATAGAATTCTTAAGAAGACTTTCAAACAAGCAGTATAAAATTACTCACCTATATTTACATCCCCAGGGAGAAACTCTAAAAATAAATCAGAGGCTGGGGAGAGGAAGCTAGTTTTATCTCTATCTGACAGTATCTATTTTGTACCAGACTAACTGAAAAAAGGCATCTTCCCTTTAAGCAACAAGAAATTCAGGAGCATTGTCTTAAAGACTGAAAATGCCATTAGTCTTTGTGACAGCCTTGTCATGGCTTTATTTATTTAATGGCTTAGAGTGTTTATCAGTCTAGAGCTGTAAGGGACTTTAGACATTGTCTAATCTAATATACTCCTTTTATACAGTAGGAAACTGAGGACTAAGGAAATTAAGTGACTTGCTCAAGGTCCTAAGCTAGTACGTGGCAGGGCCAGCATTTGAACTCCAGATCACAAGATTCAGTGCTTTTTTCATTCTACTATGCATTATAAAACATGTATAAATGTTTTCAGATGATGAATAAATTAAAGAGAAAAACAGTAGATACTCTCAGTAAATCTTATCTCATACCTAATTATTTCCCCCCCTTTTTGGTCCAGGAATGACTTCATTGCTGAGGGCAATTCCTGATAAGGAAACTCTCCACTAATGCAGATAAGTCAGTAGCTTAACAAGCTCTTATTAACCATTCACTATGTGCTAGGCATAGTCCTAAACATTGGGGATACAGAGAAAGGCAAAAACATTATCTCTGTCCTCAAGAAGCTCACCTTCTAATGGACTAGATTAGCAACTGTTTTGCAACTTGTAGTCACAGAGAGTCACTTGAGGACACTCAGAGATTAAGAGATTCATTCAGGGTGAAAAAGTCAGTTGTGTCAGCTATAAGACTTGAATCCAAGTCCTCCACAATGCAAGATTGCAGCAATGTGCAAAACTGATCAACACATGGAAAAAAAAACCAAACCTACCATTATTTGCAATGTTGTATACCTATGAACAGGGGAGTACTGTTATTGTTTAATAAGTGGCTCTCAAAAAAAAAAAGTACTCATGATACACTTTTAAGTTTAAACTGTGTTATTAACACTTTCTTTAAGTCTAGACAATCAACAAAACCACAAATCAGTCTATGATTTGTAGTGTTGGTCACTTTCCAAGGTGTAAATGCTCACGTTGAAAATTTAACAATGGGGAAAGCTGGTTTGAGCTGGTTCCAGCATGCTCTTGCTGGATATTCCCACCCCCACCCCCCAGCATATTCTCCTTATAAATGTAAACACAATAATCCTGGGAGGTAGGTACTATCATTAGCTTTATTTTATAGTGAGGAACATGAAGCAGATAAGGGTTAAGTGACTTACCCTGGACATATGTATCCCAAAGCTGGATTTAAACCCAGGTCTTCCTTGACTCCAGGCCCAGTGCTCTGTCTGTTAAGCCCATAGCTGGCTCTAATCCAGGATGATGCAAATGAGTCTGTGTATGCCTATTGCTAAAAAAAAAAAAAAAAAAAAGACTAATCTGTGAGTAACAATCTTTTCCACAAATAGTTCAGAAAATGACTTGAGTGATTCCTCTAAAAATAGCCTACATTTGAAATCGTGTCATGGTAAAAGAGGACTTTCATATACATTATTTCATTTGTTTACAGCAATTCTCTTTTTGTATTCCTGGAAATCTTATGCAACAATTTGTTTAAAGAAACACTCCCTTTAAAACCAAAGCAAGCTGAAGGAAACATTGTGCTAGGTTGGAGAGAGTCTCAGGTTTGACTCAGGAGAGAGCTATATTTGAGAACTGTTTCTGACATTCTGCCTCTGTTTCCTCATCTATAAAAATGAGGGTTATACTTAAAGTACCTGCCTAAAAAGGTTATGGTAAGGAGGAAGCAACAACATACTTAAAGCACTATATAAGTATAGGTTATTAGATTAAATATAATTTCTTTTGCTTTCCAGATTTTTTTAAAAGTATGGTTTGGAGATTAAAAGAAAGTCTGACTAATGCCCAACAGCTTTTGAGGGATACTTTGAGAAGTCATGTAGCAAGAGTGGGAGATAAATGAAGAATAGTCTATATGTTCCATTGGCAAGGAGACTTTGTCAAGATATTTAGAAGGATTTCAGCAATTTGGGTGAACTGCCTATGGAAAATTTGTAAGAGGGAATGGATAAGAGTTACACAGGATGAGAAGGCATGAATGGACTTTGATTTGTACTCTTGGAGGGAGTACATTGTCCATAGTGTAATTAGAGTGGATAGAGCACTGGTCCTGGAGTCAAGAAGACTCATGCTCCTGAGTTCAAATTTGGCCTCAGACACTTACTAGCTGTGTGACCCTGGACAAGTCACTTAATCCTGTTTACCTCAGTTTCCTCATCTGTAAAATGAGCTGGAGAAGGAAATGGCAAGACATTCCAGTATCTTTGCCAAAAAAATTCCAAATGGGGTCACAAAGAGTCGAACATGACTGAAAAACGAATGAACAACATTGTGCATGAGATCACAGATCAGGGACAGCATCATACAGTGGGAAGAGTACTCGGTTTGAACTCAGAATTCATGGAGTTCAAAGTCTGACTTTTTCTCCTCTCCCATCCCCTGCTTTTACCTGGATGACCTTGGACAACTAAAACACTTTGGGACTTCACTTTCTTCATCTATAAAAAAAAGAGGGTGGTTGGACTAGACGATTTCTAAGGAAATCTTTCCAACTTTAAATAAATACATTTATTTATTTAAATAAACTACCAAGCCTCTCTATAGATGACACAACCTCAGTTAGTTTCACATTCATCTCTATTTTATGACATTGAAATAACCCCAGTTTCATGTTCATCTCATAATCCCTGTCATGATTATAGCTTTATATATGTATATATTCTACATATCCATGTGTCTGTATGTATATATTCTACATATATGTATGTGCATATGTATATGTATGTGTAAAAGAAATATATGTATATTATTTTTGTACAGTAACTTGATATGAGAAATATAATTTGAATTACTTTCAAAATTTAGTAGCCTTAATAAAAATGCCTAATTTTATCGTATTGTGGAGATAATCAACCATAGAAGTGCAGAAACATCAGTAAGCCTAGAAGAACTTAGAGTTGAATAACTATGCATGGCTCTTAAATAATTCTGAGGCTTCACATACACTTACGAAAGGCCTTCAGTTTCCTCTGTAGTAAGTCTTGTCAGGAACTTTCAAACATGAAGTATCCCACTATTGATGAGTATGCTCTTATTAGCTTGAAGAAACTATTGTGAAAGGGACCCCCCTGCTAAAGTCTGCTTTTGCCTTATTTTACCAGAAATGAAATTAGTTTCATATTAGCCAACAGGAAATAACTGTTACTGGAGGGGAAGTCATGTGCAGTTAGGCCACAGTTATAGCAAAGGTCAAAAGCAATTCCAAATTAGAAGAAAGGATAAAGATAAGAAGTACTGCATATGTACTTCAAGAACTCCAACCTGATTTATCCAAATAAGTGTTTGAATCTGAAAAATGAAAAATAAAGGTGAAGAAATTATCTGTGGTTATCATTGATTCTTACAATGTTTAACCAATTTATAAAGCCATCCCCACAATAAGGATGGTAAAAGGGCCCCAAAACGGCTTCAAACAGCAAATACTTGTTTCTTTGCCAAGGATGAGGCATGATAACTAAGAACAATGGGGGTTTAAGAATATTAATCCTTTTTAAATCATTAGACAGGAGGATGATATCACTTCACAAAACAACAGAAAAACAATAGAGGAAAAAAAATGAATCTTCAGAAAAATTGGCATGAAACCCAATAATTAAGCCATTGTATCATCTACAGAATGTTTATAGATGACATTAGAAGTACAGCAAATAGATATATGATGGCCTCCCTTCCCACTTGGAACAGGCACAAATAGATATCTTTCGTATGCTTCCAGCTATGTATAATTCATTCCCAGATTGTATTCTCCCCTCCCCCCATTGGCTGCTAAGCCTGACAAGCTGATGATTCAGGATGACACACCTCATGTATGGAAAGGCTCCTTCTGGCTGGCAGGTCTCTTGGAGACAGTTCTCAAGAAGACAAGAAATGACTCAGTTGGGAGGTGGGGTTGAAGAATTTTTCCCTATACCAGCCTAATTGTGGGGATTAGCCCTCCAGTTCCCTGATCTCCACAAAGAGCATGTACTTTGCAGAATGATCTCTATACTTCTCTGGATTACCCTGGATGAAGATATGAAAAGGGAACAGGGAAGCTTTCACAGGTGATTTACCATAGCAGAACACATCTTCATAGTCTTAAAATTGACTGAAAGATGTGGGGTCTATAAGGATGAGTCAGTCAATAAACCTTTATTTAGTACCTACTATGTGCCAGGCACCATGACAAGTATTGAGGGTACAAAAAAGATGGTTCCCGTCTACAAGAAGCTCACAGTCTAACTGAAGAGACAACACATGAAAAGCTGAAAAGAAAGGAAGGGTCTATACCTGGTTCCAGGGCATAACAGGGGGGTGGGGTGGGTGGGAGATTATCTGAGGAGGTGTCAGTTTCTAAATTGATGTCATCTTGTAGAATGACGAGTTTCTGGAGTTGGAGAAGTGCAGGAAAGTAGCAAGATCCTGGTAAATCTATTTTTTGTTAATTATAGCAGGGTATGGTGAGTGGGGCAGAGGTTGTAGTGGGGGGAGCATTTGATTCAGCAAAATGACCTTAAAGGCTCTTCTTCAACTAGTAGTTACCAATGCCTATGTTAGGATCATAACAGATTTCTTGATAGATACAGCTACAGAAATAACTGTCCATTAATTCTTTGCTTTTTGATATTAAGCAAAGCAAAAAAAAACAAAACCCTGGAAGTTTCCCAATTGTATTCATTACTGTCATGGAGGATTCCCTGCACATAATTAAAATGGCAGTTGTTGTTGTTGTTCAATTGTGTCTGCCTCTTGTGACCCCATTTGGGATTTTCTTGGCATCTCTTGTGACCTCATTTGGGATTTTTCTTACTGGAGTGGTGTTTGGCATTGCATTCTCCAGCTCATTTTTACAGATGAGGAAACTGAAGCAAACTGAGTTAAGTGACTTTCCCAGGGTCACACAGCTAGTAAGTATCTGAGATCAGATTTAAATTCAGGAAAGTTAAGTCTTCCTGATTCCAAGCCCAATGCTCTATCCACTGCACTCATCAAATGGAAAGACAGATTCCTGATACATTGTGAGGATTTCCAGTTCCTCGTGTTTTTCTATGACAATGGGGCTGGTAATTGGGTCAAACTTCAGAAAGCTACAAAGCTTCCCCAACAAAATCCACATTCAGCAAAAGGAGATTCGCCTAGTAATTCCCAGGGTAATGGGCAAGGGAATAAAGAGTGTCTATTACCCAGATGGTGGCACAGAATCATAGATTTATACCTGTATGGAATCTTAGGAGACATCTAGTTCAATTCTCTCATTATTTCATTTGAACTGAATTAAGTGACTTGCCCAAAGTCCCGTAGGTGGTCAGTGGCAGAAGCAGGATTTGAATGTAGTTCCTCTAACCACATTGCTTCCCTTACTATTACTTTATTTCTAGGAGTCTCAGTTTTCTCATCTGGAAAATGGGACCAATAACACTTCTACTATTTACATCACAGAAGTGTTATGAGAAAAGTACTTTGTAAGTCCTATAATTCTTTTGTGAGCTCCATATAAATGTGATATATTATATAGTCATCTATTTGTGGAGAGTCCCAATTTTCTCATTTGTAAAACAGGGCCAAAATTACTCATGCTACTTACCCTATAAGGTGGTTAAGAGAAAAAGAAAAAGCTTTATAAACCTTGAAATACTCTATATATGTTAGCTATTACTGGTTTTTTCCTGACGATACAGAGTAGATATATTCCAAAAGTTAGCTGTAATGTGAGTTTCTGTGAAATATCCCTTATTTCCCACTAACTTGATTTCTATTACTTAAGGGAAAATATGTACATTCCTCTTAGCAGGACAAAGAACTGGCCCCAAGATGTAATAAAATCACTTAAGAATAATAATAACAGCTCACATTTACATGGTGCTTTAAGATTTGCAAAGTGCTTTACATATTTTTACAGATTATTTACATAAAGATTTACATATTTCATACCCTCACAACAACCCTGTTAGGTGGCTGTGATTATTATCCCTATTTTAAAATGAGGAAATTGAGGGAGAAAGAAGTTAGGTGACTTACCCAGGGTCATATAGCTACTAAGTGTCTGGAGCTGGATTTGAATTGAGGTGTTTTTGACTCCAAGTTCAATATATGTCCCCAGACAGACAGACACACACACACACACACACACACACACATGCACATATATTGAACAAAGAAATACAAATAATACTTGTACTGAAAATAAGATACAAAATGTGGATGCAAAGTTTGACAAAATGAGGTTGTAGGCAACTCTGAGATAGAAAGCTTCCCAGATAAATAGTACCCTAAAACAATAACTCCTCCATCTCCACCTCTAAATACTACAACCTTGTACCCTGAGCCATTTTCTTTATAAGACATTCATGACTCCTCTACTCCATCTCTTTGGGATAACTCATTGTCTGCTAGTTATTTAAAATGCAAAATTATTTAACTACAGTAAGATCATCTTAGGGTACAAACCGTACAAGAGAACTGTATAACAGGGTCAGTTAGAGGCATGGTCACCTTACTTAAATTAAGTTGACATAACACATTAATCACATTATTAACAAGAAGTGTTAAGAATCCAGTGAAAAAACATTAGATTGCCGTCAGAAATCCTTGTTTCAAATTCTGACTCTTATATGTTTCCCATGTGACTTCTTCTCTTTAGACCTCAATTTTCATATCTGTTAAGGGGATTGAAAGACTCACAATTCTATCTATCACTTCCAGTTTAGTTGGCATGCTTATTTTCCCATATTAATATTTATAAATCAAATTTTATTTTTTAATAAGCAAAAATATTTACTTTTTCTTTCCATTATACCCTACCCTGCATTGAGAATGACAGAAAAATAAAACCTCTGTTACAAATTTGTATAGTCAAGCAAAACAAATTTCCACATTGACTATGTCTAAAAATAACACACACACACATGTATATATATAAATATATGTATATGGCTGTATGAATATAGATATATATAGTCCCATTCTATACTCTGAGTCTCACTTCTCTATCAGGAGCTGGATAGAATATTTTATCATGAGTCCTCTGGAATTTTGGTTGGTCATGACATTGACCAGAGTTCCTAAGTCTTTCAAAGTTTTTGTCTCCATAATATTGTTGTTACTTTATCAATTGTTCTCCTGGTTCTACTCACTTCACTTTGCATCAGTTCATACAAGAGTTCCCAGGGTTCTCTGAAATCATCCCATTCATCATTTCTTTCAGCATAACACTACTTCATCACAGCCATATGTTACAACCTATTCAGTCATTCACCAATTGACAGGTACCCCCTCAGATTCCCATTCTTTGCTACCTCAAAAGGAGGTATACATATCTTTGTGTATTTAATTATGTTATCTTTAATATGTAAATAATCTAACATTTCATTTGTTTTCATTAAATATTATTATATGTATTGTTTTGTATATCTATACAACTTTTATTTATTTTCTTTTGCTTAGGACTAATCCTTCCCTTAATCTACCCTCCCTCTTTCTCTCCTTTCCCTCTATTTCCCGGTTGATTAGTTCAGATGAGAGCGAGGTTCAAGTGTCAGACCCTTTCCCCATTCCTTCCTCTTTATTTGTATAGACTTCTACTTGCATACCCCATTTAGGTGAGATAATTTCCCCTAACCTTCTTTTCCCTTCCCTTACCCCCTCCCATGTATTCCTCTTCCATTCTCTTTCTATTCTCTTAAGATCACCATGAAATCACTCTTATGTCTTCTGTCTAATTAGATTCCTTCTATGACCCCTGATTGTGATAAGATTCAGAGGTGACATGTATCATTTCCTTATATTAGAATGCAAGTAGTTCATTCTTGTTTAATCCTTTACTATTGTTCATTTGTATTCACCTTTTCATATTTCTCTTAACTCCTATGTTTAGACTTCAAAGTTTCTATGCAGTGCTGGTCTTTCCATCAGAAATGCTTGAAAGTCCTCTATTTCATTAAAAATCCATTTTCCACCTGTAGATTATACTCAGTTTTATTGGGTAAGTTGTTCTCGCAAGTCTATATCCATTGCCTCCTGGAATATTGCATTCCAAGCTGGTCTTTCTTTCATAGTGTAGTGTGTGTGATCCTGACTATGGCTCCCAAGTTCACAAATTACTTCTTTCTGGTTGTTTGCAGAACTTTTTCTTTGACCTGGAAGCTCTGGATTTTGGCATCATGTTCCTGAAAGTTTTCACTTTAAAGTTTCTTTCAGGAGGTGACTGGTGGATTTCTTTTATTTCTACTTTGCCCTCTGGTTCTAAGAGACACAGGCAGCTTTATTTTATAACTTCTTTTTGAGGGGAGGGGGAGGGAGAAGTCATGGCTTTCAATCCAATGATTCTTAATTTTTTTCTCTTCAATATGCTTTCAAGGACAATTGTTTTTGCTGTGATACTTTACATTTTCTTCTATATTTTTCAGGGTTTTTTTAATTTTTAAAAATTATTTCTTCTTGTCTCATGGAGTCATTATCTTCTCTTTGGTCCATTCTAATTTTCAGTGACTATGTTGCTTGGGAAAGCTTTTATATCTCTTGGGCTAAGCTGTTAATTTCACTTCCAATGCTTTCATCCACAACTCTCATTTCTTTTCCAATTTTTTTTCCATTTAGCACTCTTACTTCATTTATAAAAACATTTTTTAAACTCTTGCTTCATTTCCTACAGGAGTTCTAGTTATGTCCAAGCTGTATTTTTTTTTTTGAGATTTTGCTTATAGATATTTTAGAGTCATTCTCTCCTCAGTTTGTTTTGAGTGCTCATTCTTCTAACCTTAACTTTCTGACTTCAAACTTTATGCTAGGGCCAGGCTCTGTACACTTTTGGATGGAAAGTCTAGGCTGGTCTTGGTGCTGTTTTCTTAGGGGTATTGAGTGTTGTGTTATTTGAGACTCTCAGAGACAGCTCAGGCTGGGGACCTGCAAACTTTCAGTGCTCTCAGAGTGTTTTGATCCATGGCAAGGGTTGACCTCTGTAGTAGGAGCTCTGGAAGTTCCTGACCTGGATTTGGGTCTAAACAATAGTAGACTGTTGCTTGACTATTAGCTACTATCAGTCAGCTAGAAAGTTCTGCTGATTCAGAATGACAGAACTATAGGCTTCCTTTTGGATTAGGATTCCTTCCCTTGTTTTTCCTCTGAAGGCTTCAGAATGGGGTAGATGTTGGAACTGAGACCCAGATCTGCACCTTGGGCTGGAGCCATATTGCTGATGCTTGCCTCTGAGATTCCTCTTTACTCAGTGTACAACCAAGGGCTTTGGGACTACTCTTTACCTTGGAACATCTCAGTCAGTCCTGGACCTGTGACCTAGGATTGGGCAATCATTCTTCCAGCTGATATCTCTTCCTGCACTCTGCACAAAGTTGCGATACCTCTTATGGGGATAGTACCTCCTCTTGTCCTAGTATACAACTTCTCCCTGTGCTGGAGCCTGGCTCCATCCTCAGTGTCTATAAACCTCTCTATATCCCTATGCTAACCTGGGCTGGAAAAATTACTCACTGTGATTTTTTTCTTGGATTTCCCCATTAGGATTCAGTCTGGTGCATTTTTTTAATATTTAGTCAGAGGAGTTTGGGGTGGGTGGGGGCAGGAATCTCATAACACTACTACTCAGCCATCTTGACTCCACTTGCCCACTATCATTTTTTAAAAAACCATTTTATTGATCTCTTTTGATTTTTCAGGAGACAACAGAGTCATCCATTTAGAGCTGGAAAACACCTTCAAGGCCACCTACTATAACTTCTTCATTCTACAGTTGATGAAAAGGGACCGGGAGAGGTTAACAGACTTTCCCAAGGACACACAAGTAGTTAGTGACAGAGACAGAAATTGGATACATTTCATCTGATTCTAAGTTATTATAATGACTCAGAGCCAAGCTTCATCATTATAATTACAATGTATTCAGTTTCCATGTTTTGGATTGTTGTTGTTTGCATTAATATTACTGTAGTCATTTCGTATATTGTTTTCCTGGTTTTTTCTGCCTTCACTTTGCAGCAATTCATATATGGCTGACACAGCTATTTAACCCTAATCATTTAGTTTCCTTTTTTTTTTTTTGGCAAGGCAGTTGGGGTTGAAGTGACTTGCCCAAGGTCACACAGCTAGTAAATGTGTCAAGTGTCTGAGGCCGGATTTGAACTCAGGTCCTCCTGACTCCAGGGCTGGTGCTCTACTCACTGCGCCACCTAGCTGCCCCATCATTTAGTTTCTTAGCTTTCTTTTGATTGATGCTTTTTCACTTCTGCACCAAAATTAAGCTAGAGTTATTCCTCTCTTGTTGCCCTCGATCAGTGAGGAAGCAAGGTAAGTGCTTTATTGGTCTTATACCCTGGAATTTCCCAACAAACAGCTCGAAAGGGGCCCTAACAAATCTGTTTTGAGAAGGGAAGTGTTTCCATCTGCCCAAAGAAATGTGTCAGTGGAAACTTGAACACCATACCCTGGACTTGCAAATAACTAAGCTGCTCCCACCACTTAGCCCCAGTATTTTATGGAGTGAGCTCTCTAAGGTTCCTTCCAGATTGGCATTCATGATTCTACAATCTGATGTCACTCCCTTTAGTTGCTCAAACTCTGTTATCAAGAATTTTGTGGAAACTGCCGATTTTAAAAGATTGAAAGGTTATTTAGCCCAAAGCAGAAGGAGATGTAGAAGTGTTGCAGAAACACCAATTCAGAACAAAGAGAACATACTTTTCCTGAAATGAATGACTAGAGTTATAGGAAAACATAATCCATAATGGCAAACCTCTAGGCAATGTTTTATAAATTTATTTTCTAGGCCATTCATATAGATCATTTTCCCACAGTGAGGGTAAATATCTATTCCTATCTATAAGTCATCCCTGGCAGATGTCACAAGGATTAGGACTTGGGAGAGTCTTTCTCCCATTTGGACAGTTAGGTGACTCAGTGGCTACAGCAGCAGACCTGGAGTCAGGAAGACTCATCTTCTGAGTTCAAATTTGGACTCAGACCCTTACTAGTTTGTGACCCTGGGCAAGTCACTTAACCCTGTTTGCCTTAGTTTCCTCTTCTGCAAAATGAGCTGAAGAAGGAAATGGCAAACCTTCAGTATCTTTGCCAAGAAAACTCAAAATGGGGTCACGAAGAGTCAGACATAACTGAAATAACTGAAGAACAGCAATAACAACTCTCCCATTTGGAAACAATTTCAGGGAATCAACATTTTAAAGCCTCCCTAGGTTACACATTCCATTGTCTCGTAACCCAAACAATTAGGCAGGTTTTCCTTATATGTCTCTTCTATATCCTTCCTATACAAGTTAAGCCATTTCTTCTGCCTGAAATAGGAATCAAAAACAGGCAGCTACTATCCTTCCCAAATAGTCTTTAAGAATATGAAGGTATATGAAATTTCTCCTTTGCCATCTGTACTTTAGGTTGAATAATTCCAATTCCTTTAATCATTATTATTCATGTTCTGGGTTTGTTGTTCTCCTCTGGGCTCTCTTTAAATCTTCTCTAGCTCACTTTCATTCTGGAGCCCTAAAACGAGGCAATGCCAACCTCGGAGGAACATTCCAATGTACCTGTTGACTAATTTTTGCAGATACTCTCAGCTGTGTTGTTCAAGATGCCCTTACCTGCCCTTGTCTATGTAGTTACTGTCTGTTCTAGTATACCAGCAAATGAAATCCTAGATTTATTTATTTATTGCTGCATTTCCAATCACTGTCTGCTGGGACTTCGCAACTCCTTTTGCCTTGAGCCAGCTCATCCCATTCTGTCCTCAGAGCCTTCTCCTCTGCTATACCCTGTAGCTAGAACATCATCTTCCCCCACCCCCAGCTCAAGAAAGTCCCTATTTCTCTTCTATTAGTCAAAGAAGACTCAAGATTCCACCTCCTCCACAAACCCTTCCCCAGCTAACTGGAGATGGTGATTCCTCCCACCCCCTGCCCCACCAAACCATCTTGTTTGAACTTGCCACATACAAGTCACTCCCTATGAAACCATACCAAGAACTCTTGCACCACAACTTCATAATGCAATGTCATGAGTTTAGCTGATTAAGTTATCTGACACGTGGATAGTTGTCTGTAGTCTGTTTGCCTTGTTGTAGTAGTTTGCCTGTATTCTATGATATTTACATTGTAGTAACTATTTCTAGAAGTGTAGCATCTTGTCATTCTTTATATGCTAAGTAAGAAAATTAACTGACATTTGTAAAGTGCTTTAAAGTGCTTGATATTGTTTTGGCCTCATAGTAGCTCTAGGTACTCTGAGTATTATTATCACCATTCTACATATGAGGTAACTGAGGCACAGAGACTTGGCCTGATTCCCACAGTCAGTAAATATTGGAGATGGGATTAGAACCCACATCTTCTTGACTCCAAGTTTAGCACTTAAGCCTCTCCATCACACTCCCTTAGAATAGTGAGACTCTGCCCCTTCATAAACAGATATGAGGTTACTCCCCCATAGAACAGTCAGTTAGGATTAGAATCTGTGCTACATACCAGAGCAAAGATAACTGGATAACATTGGAACTTAAGTTGTAAATTTGGCTTCCTTAGAACTTATGAGATAAGTGACTGAGCTAACCAGTCAGAAATATAGGCAAATATTTTCTATTTTCTGGATTTGTAGATTATCTGTCAACAATCAGCTTAACTAGTTAGAGCATGCTGCACCAAGGAGCCTGATTATAACTAAATATAAGGAAAAACTTTCTCAGATATATCCAACTATGAAGTGGGCTGTCTCAGAAGACCCCTAATTGCTGGAAGTCTTCAAGCAATGCCTTGATGACACCAGTCTGGAATGCTTATAGAGGCTGTTTATACTTTGGTTAATGGCTAGTCTAGATGACATCTGAAACCACCTCTCAGGTACTGGGGAACAAAAAAATACCTTATTCCAGAGGGTGAACCTTGAAACTTTTTACTTGCTCATCATCCCTGTACAAGGCCATATGCCTGGGCTTTGTTCTGTGTCCTCTGCTCCTCTTTATATTCTGTTCTTCAAGATCTCATCAATTCCCATGGATTAGATAAGGGCTGTCCAAAATGTGGCCCTCAGGCTGCATGCAGGCCTGCAGTACGATTTATGTGGCCTGCCTACAAGCATAGAAATTTACATAAATGCTTTAGTAAACGAAGCTGAGCTACCACAGAGCTCTTACTAAAACGGCAAATCAAAATATGTTGTCTATTGTTTCAATAAAAACCTAAGGTTGGACAGTCCTGGATTAGATGACTGTCTTTATACAGATACCTATCAAACTTATACACTCAGTCTTTATCTCTTTCTTGAGTTTTAGTCTTACATCTTTAACTGTGTGCTGGATATCTCCACGTCCCATGGTTGTTATTTAGTTGTTTCAGTCATGTCTGACTCTTTGTGATGCCATTTGAGATTTTCTTGGCAAAAATATTAGAATGATTTGCCGTTTCCTTTTCTAGCTCATTTTACATATGAGGAAACTGAGGCAAATAGGGGGAAAGGATTTGCCCACACAGCTAGTAAGTGTCTGAGGCCAGATTTGAATTCAGGTCTTCCTGACTCTAGGGCCAACACTTTATTCATTGCTTCACCTAGCTGTCTCTTATAGGCCCTATGTCCCATATGTATCTCAAACTCAATTTGTCAAAAAGAGGCCTCATTATTTTCCCTATAGACCCACTCCTCTTAACTTCCCCATTTCTGTCATGAGTATTTCCAGTCACGCATGTTAGCAACCTCGGAATTATCCTCAACTCTTCACTCTCACTTAGGTCCCATATCCAATCATTTGACATTTTCTCAACATCTCTCATGTCCATCTCTTTCTCATCATTAACATACTAGTCTAGGCCTTCAATACCTCTTGAAAAGAATATCAAAATAGCATCCTAACTGATCTGGTTTTCAGTTCCTCCCCTCTCCAATCCACACACCACCGCCAAATTGACATTCCTAAATCACAAATTTGGCTTTGTCACTCCCCTGTAGCACAATGGATAGGCCTAGAGTCAGGAAAGATCTGAGTTCAAATATGGCCTCAGACACTTACTAGTTGAGTGACCCTAGGCAAGTCACTTAACCTCCATTTGCCTTGGATTCCTCATGTGTAAAATAGCGATGATAATAGCACCTACCTCCCCAGGTTGTTATGAGGATCAGACAAGATAAGTAAAGCATTTAGCACAGTGCCTGGCACACAGTAAGCACTATATACATATTAGTTACTATTATTGTTGCTAATATTAGCCCTATAATTTCTTTCATATACAAATTCCTCTGTTTGGAACTTAGAGCCCTTCTCAACCTGGCTTCAGTCTATCTTTCCAGGTTTCTTACACACTCCTCTCCTTCACATACTTTCTTCTCCGGTCAAATTGTATCATGTACATAACATTCCACTTGCCCTCCTATGCCCTTGTACAACTTCTCCCATGCCTATAAATGCTCTGCCTCCTTCTCTCTGACTCTTGGGACCCCTCTTTCCTTCCAGTCCCAACTCAAATGCTGTTTTCTTCAAAACACCTTTCCTGACTCCCTGTTGTTTATATCCTTCCTCCTAAAATCACTTTGTATTTCATTTGTATAGATTTTCCATTTACTTCTTTATGAATATTTTGTATCTTCCTCCCATTAGAATGAAAGTTCTTTGAGGGCAGGCAATTCCCATAGGCCTAGCACAGAGCCAGGCATGTAGGAGGCACCTAATAGATACTTGCTGATTGATTGATTGGTACTGAGATATCAATTCACGACCTGCAGATCCCCTCATTGCCGTATCATTCCTTTCTCTAGTCTCTGGAGCATCCTTCCACTTGAGGGCAGAGTCTTTGTGTCTCCTTCAGACTCTGATATGGTGTTCTGTATGGAGTGGCTGCTTAATAAATATTTCCTAAAACTTTTAGTCGCCACAGACTATGCCCCTCACACTAGCCGGCTCTTTTAAAGCAACATTTCAAGATGCATAAGGAAAAAGGAACAAGGAAGTATGAATGGATTAGTGCATATCTATCACCACTGTCAGAAAAAGAACTCAAAACACGCACCTTCATAATGGTGAGTTAAGTGTCTATTAGACAGACGAAAGGCTAGTAAGTTCAATTTAATATGTAGAGTCTTAATAAATTCATTTTTAAATAATGCTGCTAAATATTAACCCTATGCAATATATAATCTCATATTTTAAAACTATATATACTTCAAGAATGCAAATATTAGACTCCATTCTTTCCCATCCCAGGCAAAAGACTGCATCTCTCCAGGGAGAGCGTGTGAACCCTGTATTCATGGATCCAAATTTTTCTAATGGGCATGCTTTATCTCCATAATGCAGTGTTACAAAGTTCCATTCTGGGGTTTTGAGGGAGAGAGCCGGGGAGCCCAGACTCACAGTGCTTGTTGGGAGATCCTTTGTACTACTACTACAAGGCAGGGTTTTTAACGTGCTGATTTTTAGCACCTAGAAAGGCCCTTTCTCTACTCTCATGTCTCTGGGGGGAAAAATCAGAGCCTCCCTTATATATTGGTGGTTGTTGACCTTCTTTCTGGAACAGGACCCAAATGACATCACTATGTTGGAGTCAAGGTACGGTGTGTCTGACTGGCTGATCAGATCAGATCAATACATACCACAGGTCAAGCACAAATAGTCCATATGAACATTTGGGGTAGAGATGTCTCTAAATTTGTGCATCTCTCTTGAGCTATTGCAATTCTGTTTCGCTCATAGAGCACAGTGCCTTCTTTGATGCAGGCATGCCATGCCATGTTGGGCAGTCCTGTGCCAGCATCTCCCATGACACACAATCAATTCCAAAGTTCTTCTGAGAGGCATATTAGCATATTATTAACATTAGCCTATTAGAATATTGCCCTTTTCTAAGTTTTTCTCTCCTTCAAAAAATATCCCTGTCTCCCCCAGTTCCTGCAAAATCCTGATGGATGAAATTCCATCTGTAGAGTTTTATTCTTTAACTTAAAATGAAAATTCTTCTGGGTTTGGTAAGTTATTAGTTATTTCTACTTTAATGTGAGTGAATTTTAGGCCTCTTCTCTTTTATTTTTAAACATATCTTATTTTTGAATCAGCAAGCACTTATTTTATCTCTTTCCTACCCCTTACCCCTCCCCACCAGAAAAAGAAAAAAGAAAACAAAAGCCTTACAATAAAATGCATAATAGTCAAGTCACCTTGGTCATATCTAGAATTGTATTCTTCATTCTGTTTCTTGGATACTCTTATTTTGGAAAGCAGGTTTCAAAAGAAAAAGAGTATAAGGATGCTGGGTACTGATGGGGGAAGGGAATAAAGAAACTTAAGTCTCCAAGATAAACTGGGAGGGAAGGAGAGAAAAGGAAGTGACCTTAAATTGTCCTTACTATAGAGTTTTTCCTAGAGCTGGTACACAATTTTATAGATGACCAAAGAATTTTTCTAATCATCCGAGGGTTGTCAGAAGGCTATTTTTCCCCTTCTATAATTCTGAGTATGTTATTGTCTTCTCCCAAAGTAGAATTCATTGTTCTCCTAATAGTAAATTTTATACTGTCAAAGGTAGCAGGACCTTCCCATGCTTCTCATTTTAGCATATGTCCCATTTAGAGACAGTTCTTAGAATTTAGGATTTTTTTTTTTGTAACTGGATGCATCACGGCATCCAGTAAGATTTTCCTTTGATGCCTCATCGTGGTTTGGAGGAAATCTATAAATCTCCAGGGTTGTGGAAGTTTAATTGAAATTCTGGTAGGCCCCACCAAGATGAAAATGCTTTGAGGATGGGCCCCAAAATGGTATCAGAGTCTGGAGATTGAGGACCACTAGCTAAATTTGGAATAGAGCATCACAAAATCAGCCCCATGTTCTTAAAGTTTTTTTTTGTTTGTTTGTTTTTGGGTTTTTTTGCCATAGCAGCTTGTGAAAACAGTATTCCAAATGATAGAGGAGTTGCAATAAGTGTCAGTGAAGGGACCATCCACACTGATGAAATCATTGATGACATCATGGATAGATTCTTGAGGTAAGTAAAGATTCATGGCAAGCTTTTCCGGTAGGCAAGGACAGAAAGTCTGAGTTCATTTGGCTCAGATATATTTCAAGTTATATAACACAAATTGTTGTTTTTGTCCTTTGTTCTCGAAGAGTACCAGTGACATCCTAAGGGTGATGTCTTGACTTGTGCAGGAATGGGGTATGAGTAGGGCAGAGCTGTGAAAAGTCTAGCCCCACTCTGTCCTCCAGAGTCATTGAAGTCCAGTGGAAAGACAAAGGTCAAGATGACTGGTGATGGTCCAGGATACAGTGGATGACCTTGGCCTTTCTAAATTAAGGTCTTTCTCAGGTCTTAGTTTATCTGAGGCCTGCTCATTTAATGACTAAGGGCTGGGTAGGAGCTGAGACAAAAATAGCTCAATTTGTCATCACAAAGATATCAATCTGGGAGGGGAAGACCCTCAGAGTTTCTGGCAAAAACATAAAACGATCACTACTTACACTCATTCTTAGCCATCAAAACTAAACAATGAGCCCCAGAGGCTTGGGTTAGGGATATTATTGGCCATTCAGTGAAAGTAAGAGTAATTTGGGGTTTAACCCTGCCTTTTCAGGGCTATATTTCAAGAAAACAAAAATGAAAACTGAAGGACAAAAAAGTAAATTGTCCCAGCTTTCTGTAAAAAAAGAAAAGGAAGAGGAGGAGGAGAAAGTAGGAGAAGGTAAAAGGAGAAGGAGGAGAAGGAGGAGAAGGAGGAGGAGGAGGAGGAGGAGAAAGTAGGAGAAGGTAAAAGGAGAAGGAGGAGAAGGAGGAGGAGGAGGAGGAGGAGAAGCAGAAGGAGAAGCAGAAGCAGAAGAAGCAGAAGCAGCAGCAGCAGCAGCAGCAGCAGCAGCAGCAGAAGAAGAAGAAGAAGAAGAAGAAGAAGAAAACAGCTTGAATTGGCAGGTTGAGTCCTCAGAGGGCAGTAACTACTCTTCTCAGATAACATTGTAAAGACAGTTAATATTACAACAAATTAAATTTATTGGTTTTAGGTAACTCAACAGGCTAGATCTTAAAATTTTGTTCTTAAAGGTGGAATAGAATTCACATACATCTTAAAAAATGTTTTAAAATAAATGCCAGCAGCAATTAAACCTATTTCACACTTGTGCCAAATACATCAGATTTGTATAATTGTAGTTGTTGTATAATTCCCTAGAGCCCTATCAACTTCCTCATCTCATTTGGGTTACAACTAAGGCTTCAGGATTTGTTTTGCAAAGGATGATGTGTTTTAAAATTCTTGGGATTGCATAATGCAGTATAATAGCATGCTCAAAGTTTCCTCTCAATTTCTTTCAAAAAGAATTTAACACAAAAGATTTTCTCTGCAACTCCTCTCAGGCCCAACACATTGCTTTGCCTACAATGGGCACTTCATAAATGGAGTTGACTCATTCCTGATCAAGGTGATACATGTCTGCACACAAAGCTATTACTCTTCTCTTTCTGTCTTCACCTTCCCTAACATAACAGGAAGTATAAATGCAAATTTACAAGTTCCTAGAATCATAAATTTGCCCACATAGCTTGTGAATTAGGTTACAGTTTAGGTTTCTAAAACCATATACTTTCATATTCTTTGTGTGCAGCAAAGCAGCAATTGGCTCCCTATCACCTCCAGAATCAAATACAAAATCCTCTAACATTCAGAGCCCTTCATAATCTAAGTCCTTCCAACTTTTCCATTCTTCTTTCACCTTATACCCCCATGCATTCTTTTAATTCAGTGACACTGGCCTCCTTTCTGTTTCTCACACAAGGTACTCCATTTCCCAGGTGTTTTCACTGATTATTCCCCAGACCTGGAATGCTCTCCCTCCTTATCTCTACCTCCTAGCTTCCTTTAAATCCCAGCTAAAAACTTACCTTTTACAAGAAGTCTTTTAATTCCCCCCTTCTTAATTCTAGTGCCTTTTCTCAGCCTTAGCCCATTCCTTATTATCCTTATTCTTCCCTCTAATTAATCATATCATAGCTAGCTATCCATCCATCTATCCATCCATCTATCCAACTATCTATCCATTCATCTATCTATCCATTCATCTATCTATCTATCTATCTATCTATCTATCCATCTATCTGTCTTGCTTGTTCATACCCATTTGCATGTTGTCTTCCCCATTAGACTGGAGCTTGAGAGCAGGAAGTGTCTTTTGCCTCTCCCTGGCACTTAGCAAAGTACCTGGTACATAATATGTTAAATAAATGTTTATAATAGACTGACTGACAAAGCATTTTTATGCTTGGTGCTATATCCCAGAATTTTAAGTCATTATATTTTTAGTTACAGTATTTGACTATGTGAAATTTATTGAGGGTTTTTTAGTGGTAAGCTAGGAATTTATCTTTTACTGTGTACTAGGTTTGAAATAGATAGCACCTTTAAATTGTGAGAAAAGATTGTAGAGCAAAGTATCAAATGGCCGAAAATTTGGTTCTAATGCCAGTTATGTCATAAACATCACAGATTTAGAGATGCAGCAGACTTTTCCTGATGAGGAAAGTGAGGCCTAGAAAGATTAGCTTGCAAAGTGATAAATGATAACTCGACCTGAGAAGGCTCTGAGCCTGCATCCTTAGGCAGAATTAGCACCATGACCTATCCTTGCTCCTCTTTCCATGGGACTTTGGAATATCACTTTCTAGCTAGCTGCACTTTCCAGCCCAAGGATTCCCTGACAAATCAGGCAGGCATCAGGGTAATCAAGTCCTTCATGGTACACGGGGCAGCATCCTCTTCTCTTCTGGCACCCCGCTGGAAGCCAGGTGGCTTCTGTTATCTCTGGGCTCCTGATCCCAAATCAGGCTTGGCTGGTTTCCTGGGCCAGGAGATTTGCCCAGGATTAAAGGGAAGACCTAGAAGGACAGGTCTTTACCCTGCCAAAGCTGGTATGGCCTGTGTATAGGTTTTGTTTGAGCAATCAAGGTGTTCTTTCTGTGAAATCTAGAGATGCTATCTTCTTTCTCAGTACTTTTCTCTACCCCACCCTGCTCCACCAAAAAAGAAAAATACAAGGGGGAAATAAACCCAGGGCTTCTTTTTTCCTTCTTTAAATGTGGCCTTGCTTCTCCATCCACCTCCCTGAACAAAATGCAAACAGGAGGTGCCCTCCCTGCTCCCAACTTAGTAAGATCCCTTCCTTGTGGGGGAACATAGAGAATGAACTTAAACTCATAGAGAACCTTAGAACTAGGAGGAGCTTTAGAGATCATATAGTCTATGTGCCCCATGTACCAATACACACCCACATTTTGCAGATGAGTAAACAGATTCAGAGGGGTTAAATGATTTGCAGACCAAAGTCTGTGCACCTCAATGCAGTAGAGCTGAAACCTGTTTACAGGCTAACTCATGATATAATGAGCATATTAGCCTATATAGTATGCATGTATGCACACATGCATAGACATGCAAACACACATGTGTTATACATGTACTGTATGTTACATATATAACATACTATACATGTATATAAGTTTAAGGCTCCTGTAATCTTCTCCTTTAAGTTAAGATGGCTCAGAGCATCTGATCACTGGACTTAGGCATTCTCTTCTCCCTCTAAAGCCTTCTTTTTCCTAGAAGGCTGCTCTTCTACAACTCCTCTGTACTTATTAAAGGACCTCTGTGATAAAACAGCCCAAATAGACTCCTCTGAGCTTGTGTCCTAAGGTAGGGTTAGCACTATGACCTATCCTTTCTACTTTCTCCATGGGACCTTGGAATATTACTTTCTGACTAGCTGCACTTTCCATTCCCAGGATTCCCTGAAAATGATATCACGTATAATATAGTATACACACACACACACACACACACACACACACACACACACACACATACATATACATACACATATAAGTATGTCTATAAACATATACATGTTATACATTTACATATGAATGTGTACATGTGATATATTTATGTTGAGAAATATAATTATTAATAACCAATTTCTAATATGGGGGTGGATCTAGGGTCTTTTCCCTTTCTATTTCCTCATTTAGGTTTAGGCAACCTCTGAAGGACAGGGCTGATGATGAGATTGGGTTCAATCTTGGGTGGGACCCCATCTTACTGGGAAAACTTAGATCTGATTAAAGGGAAAAAACCATCTTATCTAGTAACCCCACCACTGTTCTACTCAGGTAAGACTGGGTGGAGAATAGATCCTTTTGTCTAGACTGCCCAAGGCAGGGGTGGTCTGGGTAGAAATGAGTCTCTTTGTCCAAGAGTGACATAATCAAAGTAATATCCCCCTACCGCCAGCTCCTTATTATAATAAGCCCACCTCTCATTATAATACCAATTTTCTCATTTATTGTTAACCAAACAGAGTTGAGTTTTGCCTGTTGGGAACACTCATTCTTCCAAGGGTATTAAAAAGTCCAGGGGCCTCCAAAGTTTATCTTTGGCTTCCAAGAGGGCCACTGACCTCATTTTATTAATTATTTGCTAGCCATAATTAATAAATTGATTATTAATTACCCAGAAATTATGTCTCTTGAACTTTTCATTCATCACAATGTACATTTTATATATATGTATACATATACATACACGCATATTTTTATATATACATATACATAATGTGTGTGTATGTGTGTGTGTGTGTGTGTGTGTGTGTGTGCATGTAGGCACCTAAGTTGCCACAGTGGACAGACTGCAGGGCCTGGAGTCAGGAAGGCTTATCTTCCTGAGTTCAGTTCTGGCCTCAGACACATAGTAGCTATGTGACCCTGCGCAAGTCATTTAACCGTGTTTGCCTCAGTTTCCTCATCTGTAAAATGAGCTGGAGAAAGAAATGGCAAATCACACCAGTATCTTTGCCAAGAAAACCCCAAATGGGATCATGAAGGGTAATTCACCACTGAAAATGACTAACAACACATACATATATCATGTTGATGTGATCATTCTATATATATGTATGAGTTGTTATTCTGTATATGTATATGAATGTATGTATGTGATCTATATCTATCATAAATATATGTAACTATATATGTGTTACACCAGCATCTTGATGGGATCATTGTGTGTATATGTGTATACATGTATGTATAATATATATATATATATATATATACACACACACACATATATATGGGCATTCTGTATATGTACATGTACTTGAATGTGTGACATATACATATTGTAAATATATGCAATAAACAAATATACGTGTATATATTACACTAGCATCTTGATGTGATCATCTGTGTGTGTATAAATGCATTCTATTCTATATGTATATATCATGTATATGAATATATGTGACATATATCTATCATAAATATATTTAATAAGTAAATATACACACATATGTTATACTAGCATCTTGAGGTGAACATTCTGTGTATGTATATGAATGTATGCATGTTTTATACACACACACACACACACACACACACACATATACATATCACCAGCATCTTGATGTGGTCATTCTGTCCAGGGTGTAAACCTTCTGGAAAATACTTCTGCAGGAAAATTCAATTTTCCTCAATTCAGAACAGCATGTCATGCCCAATTTATTATGAAGATGTTGCAAATAGTCCTGAAACTTGACTGGCTCGAGTGGACAAACCCACTTCTGTGATCAGTTTCTGATTTTCCATTCCTGGTAAAGGCAATGTGACATAATAGAATTCTAGATTTGGAGCCAGGAAAGTCTGGGTTCAAATCCTGTCCTCAACACTTACTAGCTGGGGTGACCATGCACAAGTGACTCAGCCTCACCGAGACTCATTTTCCCCCTCTGTAAAATTGGGATAATAACACCTGTAGTGACAACTTCACAGGAGTGTTGCAGGGCTTAAATGGAACAATGTATGTAAAGCTCCCTATAATTATTAGTTATTAATATGTACTGAGAACTGACAGTATAGAATCATAGATTTAGCATGGGATGGTTCCTTAGAGATCATCTGTTTCAACTTTCTCACTTTACTGATAAGGAAACTGAGTCCCAAAGGTCTTTCCCAAGTCACACAAGCAGTGAGTGGCAAAGCTTTCCATCTACGTACACATAGTGAAGAGAGAGCCAACCTTGCACTCAGAAAGACCATTCAAGCTTTGTCCCTACCAATAACTGCGTGATATCGGGGAAGCCACTTCACTTAACAGTGTGCCGGTCAATTCTCTGAAAATATTTAATGAGAAATTGCCATGTGCATCACTGTTTAGGAGTTCCCTCCACCAGTGAAATCAGAGGTCCAGACCAAAAACGACGACTGACTGTACATTGCTAACAGTCACTTTCAATGCCTCAGGGCCCATTTCTAGCTTCATCCAAAGTGCTCCAGTCCAGAAAATTAATCAGGGCTTCCATTGATCACCTGTGCTACACTTTAGAGACCAAATATCACATGAATTATAGGGAAGAAGAGAATATTTGTTTATTTTTTTTAAGTGCCTGAGTTTGAACCATTAGTTTGACTAATTCTTAAGTTTGCAAACTGGTTTTATTCTATTCATGTTAATCTATGTGGAGCCATAAGATTCATGTTATTAGACTCTTTAAGTAAGTTCATGCACAGGCTGCCTGATTCTTCCACTTCCTTCTATAAACTGTTAGAACTGGAAAGCACCTAGGTTATCCAGTTCTTAGAAACCTTCCAGTCCAACTCTTTCATTTTACAAATGAGGCACATTGAAATGGAGAAAAGAAAAAAGAAAATGAAAGATCAAAAAGAAGGAAAAAAGATGGGAAAAGGATGGGAGGGAATAAGCATTTATTAAATGTCTACTAGGTGCAGGCACTATGTGAAACATTTTACAATTATCTCATTTGACCCTCTGTGAGGTAGGTGCTACTATGATCCCCATTTTATAGTGGAGGAAACTGAGTCAGATAAAAATTAAGTGACCTGCCCAGGGTCACACAATTAATAACTGCCTGAGGCTGGATTTGAACTCAGGTCTTCCAGACTGGAGGCCCAGTGCCCTATCCACCATACCACCATCTAGATGGAAGAACTATTCTGCTTGGCTTGGTTGGTAATTTTGAACAATTGACCAACTTAGCAATTGGTTAGTTTGCAGCCAACTAACACTGAAGACCAAATTCTTAGGGGGCAGGGTAATTTGATGACTTAGCCAATGTAGTTGGGAGGAACCACAAGAGGTGTAAAATTCCCACCATTCTAGTAGTCCCTTCTGTAGAATTCTATTCTATTCTTTTCTGTAGATTTCATTGGTGGAGAGAACTCCTAATCGCTGATGCACATGGCAGTTTCTCATTAACTATCTTCAGAGAGTTGACTGGCATGCCGTTAAGTGAAGTGGCTTCCCCAGAATCACACAGTTATGTGGTAGGGACAAAGCTTGAATGGTCTTTCTGAGTCCAAGGTTGGGCTACTTACTTCAGGAATGTACTGGTATTTACATTATGGCTGTAGAACGTTAGAACCAAAATGGGGATTAGAGAACATCTAATGTTCAATTAGAACATTTAATGTTCAAATCTCTCATGTGAACGATGAGTAAATTGAGGCCCAGCAAGGTTAAATAAATTGCCCAAGTTCACTTGGCAGGGAATTGTAAGAATCAGAAGCAGAACCCTGGTCTTTTGTATCCTAGTTTTAAAAAGGTTAGTTATCAAAGATGCACATTAGTTAAATCTTGTCCTTGTGTCCTTGACTTTGAAGACTGGATGGCTATTAAATTTGTGACTTCATTTTGAAAATACTTGTTGAATTGAGTTGAAAAGAAAAGACAAAGATTAAGTTTAATCTTTCTGAAATTTTCATTTGGGGGTATGTAATTTTTATTAACTTTTACTAGGTTGGTGCTTTTATTTTGAGAATACCTAAGCTACCATCCCATCTCTCCCTTTTTCCTCCCCAGAGAAGGTCTGAGATCCGAGCTGGGTAGCTGGGTGGCTCACTATTGTAGGTAGGCCCTCTAAACTCACCCTTGAATCAACCACCTCTTTTAAAATGCTACTCAAATGCCATCTCCTTTCAAAGCTTTCTCTGATTCTCCCCATGTTGGTAATGACCTCCCTCATACTTCACAGAGAATTGTGTTATGCACCCCTCAAAGGCACTTAGAGGGTCATAGGTTCACAGATTTAGAACCAAAAGAAAACTTCAACACTTTTAATTTTTCAGATGAGAAGACCCAGGCCCAAAGAGGTCAAGTAAATTACAGTTATCCCTTCCACATCTCGGGGGTTAAGGGTGGGGTGCCCCTGTGATATGGAAATTTTTTAGTTCTCCCTTTGTACCAGAGAAGGTCTGAATTTTTTCTTCTTCTTTTATGGGGTATTTACTGTAGCTTATTAAAATATTTTGATATTATACAATACTATACATATACTTTTTGCATTTCTGGGTTTCTAAACTTTTTCTGAGCCATCTGCTGGTCTTCATGTGTCGTCGGAGGCTTCTGCAAAACTCCTGCCACCAAATTCCCATTTAATTTCTTATACCAACCTGTGACATAGTTAAACTGTGGTGGGAAAAGTCACAATATGAAAGGGATAACTGTATACAAGAATTTACATAGACTAAGTTGCAGAACTTGGGCTAGAACCTGTGTCTAACTCCAGATACAGTGTACTTTCCATTGCCTCTCTAGGGTTCTTAACCTTTTTCTCTACCATGGATTCCTTTTCTTGATCCTCATCCTTCTGGACTTCTCTGAAGCCTTTTACACTGTTGATCATTCTCTTCTTGATATTCTTTTCCCTCTATTTTTTTTAATGACACTGCTCTCTCCTGATCCTCCTCCTACAGATCTGACTGCTCCTTCTCAGTCTCCTTTGCTGGATCTTCATCTAGGTTATGTTTGCTATTCGTGGGTATCTCCCAAGGCTCTATTCTGGGCCTTCTCTTCTCTCTCTCCAGGTTCCCCACCCCTGCATACTACTTGATCTCATCAGCTCCCATGGTTTCATCTCTATTCAGATGCCTCTAAGATCTACTTAGCCAGCTCTAACCTCTCTCCTGAACTCCAATCTCATATCTCCAGCTGCCTACTAGATATCTTGAGTGGAATATCTTGTAGTCATCTTAAACTCAACATATCCAAAACTGAACTCGTAATCTTCCCCCGAGACTTTCCCCTCTTCCTAGCTCCGCTATTACTGTCAAAGGTACCACGACCCTCCCAGTCGCCCAAGTATCTGAGTGTCATCCTTGACTGGTCACACTCTCTTACACCATACTTTTAAAGCATAATCTTACTTATTAACACTTTAAAAAAGTCTAGACAATCAACATAATGCTAAAGCAGCCCTGATTTGTAGAGTTTCCACTTGCTATGTGATCTTGGACAATTTATTTAACTTCTCTGGGCCTTAATTTACTCATCAGTCATGAAAGACTTGAGCACTAGGTGTTCTATATTGAACATTAGATGTTCTCTGATCCCTGTTTCAATTCTAACATTCTACAGTCATAATGTAGATACCAGTACATTCCTGAAGTAAGTAAGTAGCCCTGGTTCCTCTTTTCCAGAAAGTCAGACTCTCTTTAAACAGTTAAAACTTCTACTTAGCTGATGCTCAGTTAATTTGAGGTTAAGAATAGAAATTAAGTTTTAGAGAAAGAAAGGTGATGCCAGCTCCTCTCCTTCCATGTCTCCATAGATATTGATATGAATGTCACTCAAGGAGTCTCAAAGGGCCAGGGAGCTAGAGAATGGTTTATTTTGTGACTAACAAAGAATAAGAGAATCCTTTCTTTTATTTCTGCCTTTGGTCTCACATTTTAGCCACTAAGTGAATATTTTTATTTTGTGCGTCCTTAAGTGAATGCAATTTAAATCTCTCCATTTTGGAACCCATCACCTTGGTATTCCAACTCCTCCCAAGTGACACAAACCCTGCCTGATTGGAAAACACTAATTAGGCCCAGCTCTTGTCTGTCTTACTGCTTCTAGTACACACCGCATTCAAACTATTCCAGAAAGGTAATAGTCTATTTAGCTACTTCTGTCTTTAAAATCACCAAAGAAAAAAAGATTCCCCTAACGCTTGTACCGAAGTGACAGCCTCCACAAGCACTGAGAGCTGTGTGCAGAGCTCTGTGCTCAGTCTGAAGGAGAAGCAGCAAATATACAGAAGGCACAGTCCCTACTTTCAAGGAGTTTCCATTGGAATAGGAAGATAAGACAACACAATGGAAAAGAACTCTGTATTTGGAGTCAGAGAACTAGGATTCCCATGCTGCCTCTATCACTTTCTAACTGCATGAAATGAGGCAGTGAGGTGGTAGAGTGGATAGAGCGCTGGGCAGGAAGACTCATCTTCCTGAGTTCAAATCCAGCCTCAGACACTGAGGTGACCCTGGGCAAGTCACTTAACCCTGTTTTCCTCAGGTCCTCATCTATAAAATGTTCTGGAGAAGGAAATGGCAATCTACTCCAGCGTCTTTGACAAGAAAACCCCAAATGGGGTCACAAAGAGTCAGACACAACTGCACAACAAAAACTGTGTAAGACAGTGAAGAAGTCATTCATCACCTTGGGCTTCATTTTTTTGTATTTGTATGTCCAGTAGCACAGTACTTGGCACAATGATTGATTGAGGAGACTGGATGAGTTTGCCTTAAGGTCTCTTCCAGCCCTAAATCTCTGTCCCCCTGACACAAAGATAACCATAATTCATAAGATCAAGTGATGAGTTACAAAACAAAGAGCTCCCCATGAAATCTGTGAGGAGGAAGTTTGTTACCAGCTGGAGGAGGGAGATCAGAGGGCTTCCTGGAGGAAGTGGCATTTGAATTGGGCTTGAAGGGAATAAGTAGATTGCTTCATTAGAGTAAATTGCAAGTCACAAGTCCAAGTTTTTCATAATGTCTAACTCAAAAGGATCAGATTTTAAATATGCCATTGTAGAATATCAGAGCAGATAGACCTGGTCAGTCTTGCATCCCTCGTTATTTTGGGGGGGAGTAGGGAGGTGGGAAGAGTTTCCTTGTAATTAATTGTCGAGGATAAGGGGGCCTCAGAGCTGGATTAGTTGTTTGTTTAATCTTGGAAAGGTGGGTGGAAAGAAAGAGAGGACCGATCAGTTGAGGTCAATATAATGTCCGAGTAATTATTTTTATATAAAGTATATAAATTACTTGTATATAAAACATTTTTACATTACTTTTATATACAATTTTATGTGAAATTACTTTTATATAAAATTCCAATAAAGGAATTATTGGAACTGTAATATGAAAATAGTGTTCCATGAATGAGGTAGGGAAAGAGGCAGGCAGGGAAGAGGAAATAAGGGCTGAAAAAGGGGATAAAGGGCTATGTGAAGGACCAAAAAAAAATGTCAATTTTTAAACACATTTTGAGTGGTTCCTTGTCAGAGGAACAGAGATTAAGACATTTTTACCTACATAGGAATAATATCACTTCAGTCCAGGGATTGTCAGATTTGGCAAAAGAGGTGCTTTTAAATCACATAATCAGGGCTAGCCAGAGCAAAATTCATGTCCATCCATATTCCTATTAGCACCCCCTTCTTCTCTCCCAACACCCTTCTGCTGCATAGAACCACAAATCTCAGAACTGAAAGGATCTGTCTAGTCCAGATAGTCTTAAGCCTTTTTATGTCCTGGGGCCCTTTGAAGGTCTGATGGAGCCTTCTCAGAACCATGTTTTTAAATAGTGGAAGGAAATGCTAAATGTCTATTAGTGAAAATAAAGATGTCATTTTTTTCTCATCCAAGTTCATGGGCCCCTTGAAATCTATACCACTTGAGGCTCAGGATGGAAGTGCTGCTCTAGCTTATATCAGAATAATAATCTACTTTCCACGATCGCTAATAAATAGTCATTCAGCTTTGGCTTGAAAACTTTTAAAGGACTAGGGGAATCCACCACCAAAATCACAACTATACCATCGGCAAGGGAAGTTAGGAAGAGAAGAACAATGTAGTGGCCCGGGAAACAGTCTGAGGTGGCAAGAGTGAAAAGGATAGTTTGCTTGGGAAAGGCGCAGCAGGGTAGAGGACAGTTCAAGGGGCTGGGTGACCCGACCAGTGATGGGAAGGAATTCTTAGAGGGTGGTTGCAGCTTGCTTGGCATGGTGGATGCATAGATGGTACAGCATCAGCCATTATGATACAAAACCATAGAATCCTAAAACTAGAGTTTAAAGGGTCCTCGGAGGCCATCTAGTTGAAAGCCCCTAATTTTACAGTTGAGAAAATGGAGGCCCACAGAGATTGAAATGACCTGCCTAAGGCCACACACATGAAATTTGAACCTAGGTCCAAAGGATTTGGATTCAGAGGACCTGGGTTCAAATCCCAGACCTGCTATTTACTGCCTGTGTGACTTCATTATATTGTGAACTCCTTGATGGCAGGGATTATTTTTTGCCTCTTTTTGCGTCCCCAGTACTTAGTACAGTGCCTAGCACATAGTGGGTGCATTGTTGTTTAGGTGTGTTTCAGTCGTGTCCGACTCTTCATGGCTCCATTTGGGGTTTTCTTGGCAAAGATCCTGGAGCGATTTGCCATTTCCTTCTCCGGCTCATTTTACAGATGAGGACGATGATGCAAACAGGATGAAGTGACTTGCCCAGGTAACACAGCTGGTAAGTATCTGAGGCTAGATTTGAACTAACAAAGATAAGTCTTCCTGACTCCAGGCCTGGAACTCTATTCATTAAACCACCTAGCTGCCCCAGTAGGTACACAATAAATGTTTATTGATTAACTGACCTTGGACAAGTCACTACTTCTCTGGTCTGAAGTTTCCTTATTTGTAAAATTAGGGTGTTGGACTAAATGACCCCTAAGGTCACTTCCAGCTTGAAATTTGTGTGTCTGTGTTGTGCACCCACCCTGGTGTGAAGCCCCAACTTGGAGTCATGCCTGGATGTCCATGGCTCTGTTTGCCTTATGTTGGCTCTGTCTCTATCCACAGCCTCCCAAAGTAACCCACTCTGCTTCTGAACTACTCTAATTAATAGCAAGTTCCCTCCCCCCCTTTTCTTCCTCCTCCTTATCCTGTAACTCTTCTTCCTCTCAGCTGGCTTGCCAAATTCAATCTTGCTGAGGTGTGTTGATAATAATTAAGGTGTCAGTTTTTCAGCTTAAGGTGTGACCCACTAGGGAAATATTTACATTCTAACAAAGGGGCTCCCAAAGACCTTGAAGGAGGAATAGCAAGTGATAGGTGGGGTTTTGTACTTTGCTTACTGGTAAGGCAGGCTGTGCAACAGAAGTTGGTGAATTCTGTCTGGTGGGGCAAGGACCTTCATTGTCTCCACTTCCAAGACCTCGAGACTCAAGGGATGCTTCCTGTTGGTGGCCTCAGCCATGAGTTTACTGCCAATTATGCTGTTCTACAGTGCTGCCACCATCTCATCCAACTCTTCTCCTGTTTGTAGGAAGGAATGCAAATGCCTCTAATTCTTGGAGGAGACTAAAGCAAAACTTGGTGCACCATGTTTGAGTGTTTCCTCTAACCCAACTCCCTCTTGTTGCAATAGAAGCCTGTTTTGTCTTAACAGAAAATCTAACCCATTCTCTGCTAAATTACTCCTTCCTTACCTCCTGCAGCATGGAGCTAACCATGGATTCTCCAAGCCTACTCCAGTGGAATGTAGCCTCTGACAAATCTTTTTTGAGGGGAGTAGAGATAGGGAGAATCTGGTCCTGTGGTTTCATTGCATTATGGTTGTAGTGTCATTTTTAGTTGTGTCCGACTCTTCATGACCCCTTTGGAAGTTTTCTTGACAGAGATACTGGAGTGTTTTGCCACTTCCTTCTCCAGCTCATTTTACAGATGAGGAAACTGAGGCAAACAGAGTGAAGTTGATGAGGTGCTTATGCTTGGACCCTAAATTCTAATAGCCTCTGCTTGGGTACCTGTGCCTGAACCCCAATTCCAAAACATCCAGTTCTCATAAATACATCTTGTTCCCAAAACATTCTATCCCAGGCTATCTCTCTCTAGCTAAAGGGCAACATGACCCAACTAATCCCTGCTTCTTCCTCAGTAAGCAGCTATGCGCAACTATAGATTGAATTCCGGATGCTGATAATTGACTGAACACTGAGTCATAACCATATTTACTATTCACTGCCCTTTCTAACATGTATTTTAGAGATAGTATTTTGTCTAACAAAACCCTAGTAAGAAACCACATAGACATTCCCCTTTAGCCCTGACCGACAGTGAACTTAGTGATGTTTCACAGTAAAGACCACACCCCTAGTAACCCCGCTGTGGGCTATTTCCTAGAGAACTCTGGGTAATATACCTGAGCAGTAGATACTAAATGTGCATGCATGTTCCTTTAAGAACTAACCACTCCTTGAACATACCCTAAACCACTCCCTAATCCCACCCCAAACACCTAACTGACATGTCCCCCCCCCCTTAATCCCCTATTAGCTTCTATAAAGATTCCCCCTGCACCTCTCTATGGTTGCAGGTTCCCTAAGAACTCTTGCCTGCTGAAAAAGCATAATAAATCTTTGCCTCCTTGACTTAAAGAATGCTTGTGCCCATGAATTCATTCCAGGCAGCCTCACCCTGGGAACTTTGGTTTGGGATCCCTGCACCCCTGGGTTTCTTCTCCCCCTCTACAAAGTGACACAGCTAGTAAGTGTCTGAGGCCAGATTTGAACTCAGGTCTTCCTGACTCCCATCCTGGTGGTGCTCCATCCACTGCTGTACCTAGCTGCCAAACTTGATTGCTGTAGATATGTCCAAGTGAGGAAACCTGCTCCACCAATGCAGATTAGTAACTGTTCTACCACTTCAGTCTTACAACAGGGGTTCTTAACCTTTTTATGTCCTGGACCACTTTGGCAGTCTGTTAAAGCCCATGGACCCCTATGAGAATAGTGCTTTGAAATGCATAAAATAAAATACATAGTATTACAAAGGAAATCAATTAAATTGAAATACAGCTATCAAAAATAGATAAAATACTCTTAAGAAGTTCACAGACTCTAGGTGAAGAACCCTGGTTTAAAGAGCTGCTTGGGATGCTGAGAGGTTAAATGATTTGCCCAGGGTCACTCAACCAGGATGAGTCAGAGGCAGGATCTGAACATCGGTCTTTCTGAGTCTGAGAGCCGCTCTCCATCCACTACTCCACACTGCAGTTTGGGCCGATCCTACCAAGCCTCTTCTGTTGTCCAGGGAAGAGTATGCAGGGGCTCATCACTAGGTGGACTCCAGGTGATTTTGTTTTGTTTTTGTCCACAGCAACTCTCAAAGACTATCCATTGAGATATAGAAGCTGTCACTTGTACCACAGTGGAGGTATTGACACCATCAGATAGCTTTAATTTCCTATATCTTTAATATCAAATAACTTTATTTCCTACAAAATGAAGGAGTTGAACTGAAATGAACTCCAAAGTCTCTCCTAGCTATGAGCCTATAAATTATAAGCACGTAGGTGTGTAGATTTAGAACTAGAAGGAAGCTTAGAAGCCACTTCCCTCTCCCATTTTGCAGATGAGCAAACTGAGGCATAAAGAGGTTCAGTGATTTTCCCATGGTTGTACAACTAGTAAGTCTATGAAGCAGGATTTGCACCTTGGCACCAAGTTAAGTGCCTTATCCACTATTCCAAGTCTTTTGACTCCCAGTTCATTGCTGTTTCTGCTCAAGAAGTTGCTCCTATCATTATGTACTTATAGCCATCAAGTCCCTTCTCAGATTTCTCATCCCTCTTAAATGCACCCAGTTCCTTTGACTCTTTCACCTAATAGTGATTTCCTGAATAGGAACATCACTGAAGAGGAAGGCACTCTGAAGGAGAGGCAAGAAGGTAAGTCAAACAACCACCACTATCCTGACCATTGTGTCCCTTCAAACCCTGATGGAGACAGCCCAGGACGCTGAAGCCAAGAGCCTCGGGAATAATTATTCCAACCTGCTGTCCATGGCCATCATCCTGGGAAGGAACCCTTGTGGGGGTGGAGACTGGCACTTGCTCCTACAGGGGATATTACCACAACCACCGACTGCCCTAGAAAAGAACGTTCTGCCACCAAAATCCTTTCATTGTCAAATGGTTCAACATCAAAGAGGGATATGATTTTATTAGTGGGAATGACATTGAAGAAGAAGCATTACCATCAGCTTTACTGACGCACCTTGAGTACACAGGACCTTTCCATCTGACTTGCAGCTGTCACCTTTTGTTATATGTTGCCTCCCCCATCAGAACATGGGTTCCTTTAGAGCAGGGAATGTCTTACTTTTCTATGTGTTTTCTCAATGCTTAGAACAGTGCCTTGCTAAACTCTTAACAAATGCATTTTTCATTCATTTGTTCATTTCTCTAATGTCTCCTATACCCTTATCCTTTTAATCTCCTCCACAGTTAATTTCTATAGCTACAGTTTTGTGTCAGCCCAAGGCTGTCCAAAATACGGCCCATGGGTTGCATGCAGCCCACAGTGTGATTTTATGCGGCCCACCTGTGGGTTTTAATTTTCATGAGCGAAAAAAAAATAATAATTTGCATGGAATGCATATTAGAGTTTTAAATTCCATCACTAGTAGATAATCTCATTGATGTTAATTTTCTTTGGTGTTTTAAAGCAGTATTATGGATAGAACATATCACATGGAATTTTCAACCAATCTGTGGGATGTATTCCATCTGTACGATGCAGACTGGTCAGTATACACCTCCCTTTATAATGTTGTGTTGTCACTTTGTTGTTTTGTGTTTGCTTTCGTGCTTAGCGCCTTCACCTGTCATACTGATGACGTGCGTTCCCCCACTTTCTATTAGTGTACTGTGTTTTTTATTCTGGGTAGAGCCCTCGAATTATTATTTTATTTTAATGTGGCCCTAAGATAACCTAAGGAAGGACAGCCCTGGTATCAGATTATGTAAGAAAATGGAAGAAGAAAAAAAAAGAAGACAAGAGGTAATGAGGTGGTGGTGGTGACAAGGAATATGGGAAAATACTCAGCTAGGGAATTTAAAAGTGTTTATTGCCACAGAGCCTGAGCTTTATTTTGTTCCTAGCTCTGGGGGCTTCTATTAATTGGCCTGGAAATTCACAGCTGTTAAAAATAAAAATACAACCCATGACTTATAGCAGTGTATACAGTGTATACAGTGAACATCTCCTGTCATCCCAGACAAAACTAACATGTGACCAGAGACCAATGAGAAGACACAGAGAACATTTGTGACTGTAACTGTATATTCAAGTTTTAGTATACAAACTCTTAAAAGGGCAAGAACAAAATCTTTGTCAAATACGATTCCCTACATGTTGCATTTAATTTTAAAAGGATAAGCTATAAAACATGTTATAAATATGATGTTGTATAGGCTCAATAAGAAGAAAATTAATAGCAAATGGAAATTTTTATTGCTCAAGGTAGTTTAGTATAATGAAGTTTTCCCAAATTCAATTCAATAACCATTTTAAAATAAATTTTATTGATATAATTTGTTTTTACACCAACTAAATTTCCCCCTGCATCCCTCTCAAAGAGTCATCCCACAGAACAAATAATTTTTAAAGGAAAAATACACACAAAAAACTCCCAACAACTAGCAAAACCAATCACATCAAAATAATCTGAAAATAAAGGATGTGACCCTCAAGGGCCTCCTCTTTGTACCCTAGCGCTGGAACCACCTGGAGCTCTGATAGATGAGCTTTCACTTTATCTTATCAGGAAGGAGACCACAATACCACTTCCCCACCCTTTCCAAACTGTGCCACCATAAGCATACTCCCCACTGTCTCCCCTCCTAACTCCTTTCTTGTGTTGTCTTTTTCTGTTAGAGGATAAGTTCCTCGAGGATAATCCTGTCTTGTTTCTTTGGATGTGTATCCCCAGCAGCTAGCAAAATGCCTGGCACAAAGTAGACACTTAATAAATGCTTTATCGTTCATTCATGATGTGGATCAGAAACTAATCTCTCAGTCAATAAACATTTATTAAGCACCTATTATGTGCCAGGCATTGTACTGCACACTGGGGGTGCAAAGAAAAGCAAAGACAGTCCCTGCTCCTGAGGTGCTCACAATCTAATGAAGTCACACAGGCTAATGTATACAATTTTTAAAACCTCACTAATTATAGATTACAGTTGGTTTTTTATACAAACCAGATTTGGGGGTAAAGTGTGCCCTATATTTGGATCAATATTCTAATTTAAGTTGCTAAAAATTGGCCATATAGGAAATATCAGGTTGGCTTATGTCTCCGATGTAATCATTTGTCAACATTTCTATTGTTAACCTTTATTTAGATATCAATGTAATATATCACTGTGTGATGGAAAGTACACCTGTCTGGGAGTCAGGCAATGTGGAATCTGATTCTGGTTCTGCCATGAATTCAATGTGTGATTTTGGGCAGCCAGATTCCCCCTTTTGGGTCACAGTTTCTTTACCTGTAAAATGATGGAGTGACAGCAGCTGAGATGGTCTCTAAGGCCCCTTGCAGCTCAAGCATTCTATGAATTTGTTATTTAGTGTCATGTTCTGAGTTTAAATCCTGGCTGTACTATTGATAGCCACCTGTGTAATCCTAACATCCATGGGCCTTAGTTTCCTTATGTGTCAAAAGATGGGTCTGGTCAAGCTAACCTAGGAGGTCTATTTGAACTCTAAACCAGGGTTCTGAACCCCTTTTCTGTCATGAATCCCTTTCATAGTCCAGTGAAACCTAAGGATGCCTTCTCTAAATGTTTTTAAATGCATAAAACATGATGCATAGGATTTCAAAGGAATCCAATTTTATTGAAATACAGTTATGAAAAGACTTAAAAAAACAAATTCACGTATAACCTCAGGTTATGATCATTTTAATTTCTCTGGCCCTCAATTTTCTTATCTATAAAATAAAGTGGCTTGTCTAGATGACCTCTAAGGGGCTTTCTAATTGTAAATCTAGGAACCTACTTCCTTTATTAGGTCATTAAGCCATTAAATTAGCTTCAACAAGGTAAGGATTTTTGCAGTCAGTCTGTATTGCCTTAAACACAAGTATTCCCTGTAGTCCCTGAATGATGAAGAACTCAGCCCTGATTACACATTCACAGCCTGTTCTGTCCTCAGGCTTGTCAGTTCTCATCATGTCACTAATCAATTAACCCTAGTTTATTAGGTGCAAACTCACTTCTCTATTGCTCCCAGCAAAAATCCAATCCTAGAACTTCCCTGGCATTTGGCTATTTTATTGTCTGTTACTTGTGCCCTAGAGCATGAGAGCATTTTTAATGGTGAAGTCAGCAACCTTCTGTCTGCCCCTATTTATATTATATCAGAGATATGGAGCAGTAACACACTTAAGCAATAGAAAAGGACCTGTTAGCATTTTCTATTTAAAACCCGTCCATTTCATGAAGACCTGGTTTCAAGTTCCTTCTGACACACACTGACTACGTTATACTGGCTAGGTCACATACTTCTTGGATCCTCAAACAGCCTCTAAGAGTCTAAGTTGCAGAACCATTGAAATTCTATAATGGGTACAGGGAGTTTCTTCACTGGAAGTTCCCTACACAGATGAAAAAAGAGATCCAGACCACCCCCCTCCCATGAAAACAACAACAACCTCAACCAGCTACATAAAAAATAACACTAACATAAAGACTTCAGTGGGGGAAGTCAAGATGGTGGAGTAGAGAAGCACTCAACTGAGGTCTCCCTACATTCCCCCCCAAACAACTTTAAAATAATGCCTCAAATAGAATTCTGGAGTAGCAGAGCCAACAAAAGGTCAGGATGAAATATTCTTCCAGCCCAAGATAACTCAGGAGACCAAAAGGAGAGGTCTATGACACAGAGCCCAGGTATATGTAACACCCGTGGTAGGACTTGGTGGTGGTGATAGTAGCAGCAGCAGCAGCAGCTTCAAGAGTTCTTGAATCAAAGACAGTAAGAAGATATGGCAACGGGTCAGAAAGAGATTAAAGGGGACCTCTGTGCTAGCAATGCTCATAGGACCAGACAATGTTTAGTAGCTCCATTGCCTATACCCACTTCTGAGTCACTGTTCAAGGGTGGAGAGGAGCAATTATCCATCACAAGGGATCAGGGACCCTAAGAACAATATTGTTTGCAATCCCAAGAAAGCAGTGGCCTTTCCTGGGTAAGGACCAAAGCACAGATTAGGAAAGTAGTGACCACACCTCTCCCAAGATCACACCACCTTGAAAGAATTTCCAAACCCCCAGAACTAGCTCTGAAAACAACAATGCAAAAAAGTCTAAAGCTTGGGACAGTGTCTCTCTTCCCCTGCCCCCAGAACCCCACACCTCCAAATCAGAAACAGAGCCCAACTTTTACATAAAGTTCAAGGTCAAGAAATAGACTGGAAAAATGAGCAAACAAACAAAAAAAAACTCCAAGAACCTGACCATAAGTTACTATGGTGACTGGGAAGCTCAACACACAAACTCAGAAGAAAACAATGATATTAAAATAGGTACAAGTAAAAGTGCCAAAGAAAAAAAGTGAATTAGACACAAGCCCAATAAGAATTCCTGGAAGAGCAAAAAAATGATTTTAAGAATCAAATAGGAATAGTACAGGAAAGGTTGGGGAAAGAAATGAGAGTGATGAGAGAAAATACAAAAAGACAATTAACAGCATTGTAAGAGTGGCACAAAAATACTGAAGAAAATAACACCTTAAAAACAGAAGTGGCCAAATGGAAAAAGAGATACAAAACTTCAGTAATGAAAATAACTCTTTAAGAAGAGGAATTGACCAAAAGGAAAAAGAGATACAAAATCTCATTTAAAAAAATGCCTTTATCACCCCTATTATTCAATTTGGTTCTAGAAACATTAGCTGTAGCAATAAGAGAAGAAAAAGAAATTGAAGGAATTAGAATAGGAAAAGAAGAAACTAAATTATCACTGTTTGCAGATGATATGATGATTTATCTAGAGAATCCTAGAGAATCAAGTAAAAAACTACTTGAAATAATAAACAACTTTAGCAAAGTTGCAGGATATAAAATAAACCCACATAAATCCTCAGCATTCCTATACATTACTGACAAAGCCCAACAGCAAGAGATAGAAAGAGAAATTCCATTCAAAGTTACCGAAGGCACTATAAAATATTTGGGAGTCTATTTGCCAAGACAAACCCAGGGCCTATATGAACATAACTATGAAACACTTTTCACGCGAATAAAATCAGATCTAAATAAATGGAGAAATATCACTTGCTCATGGTTAGGCCGAGCTAATATAATAAAAATGACAATTCTACCTAAATTAATCTATCTATTCAGTGCCATACCAATAGAACTACCAAAAATTTTTTTTACTGAGCTGGACAAAATAATAACAAAATTCATTTGGTAAAACAAGAGGTCTAGAGTATCTAGGATATTAATGAAAAGACATGCTAGAGATGGTGGTTTAGCCACACCAGATATTAAACTGTACTACACAGCAGCAGTCATCAAAACTGCCTGGTACTGGTTAAGAAACAGGGGTGTGGATCAGTGGAATAGGATAGGTACACAAGTAGGTGAAATCAACAAGTTTAGCAATCTACTCTTTGATAAACCCAAAGAAGCCAGTTTCTGGGCTAATAATTCACTATTTCACAAAAACTGTTGGGAAAATTGGAAAATGGTAGGGAAAAAAACTGGGCATAGACCAATATCTTACACCATATACCAAAATAAAGTCAAAATGGGTTCATGATTTAGGAGTAAAAGTTGATACTCTAAATAATTTGGGAAAGCAAGGAATAGTTTACTTATCAGATTTGTGGAAAAGTAAAGAATTCATGACCCAACAAGAGATAGAGAGCATTACAAAATGCAAAATGGATAATTTTGATTATGTCAAATTGAAATGTTTTTGTACAAAAAAAGCCAATGCAACAAGAATTAGGAGGGAAGCAGAAAATTGGGAGAAAATCTTTGCAACTAGTATCTCTGATAAAGGCCTCATCTCTAAAATATACAGGGAGCTAAGCCAAATATATAGGAATACAAGCCATTCCCCAATTGAGAAATGGTGAAAGGATATGAACAGGCAGTTTTCAGAGGAAGAAATTAAAGCTATCTACAGGCATATGAAAAAATGCTCTGGATCGCTGCTGATTAGAGAAATGCAAATCAAAACAACTCTTAGATACCACATCTCTCCTGTCAGATTGGCTAAAATAACAAATCAGGAGAATGATAAATGCTGGAAAGGATGTGGGGAAATTGGAACATTGTTGCATTGCTGGTGGAGTTGTGAGCTGATCCAGCCATTTTGGAGGGTGGTGTGGAACTATGCCCAAAGGGCTATAGAAATGTTCATACCCTTTGACCCAGTAATACCACTTCTAGGGTTGTATCCCAAAGAAATCATGCAAGCGGGAAAAGGACCCATATGTACAAGAATATTTATAGCAGCTCTCTTTGTGGTAGCCAAGAATTGGAAAGCAAAGGGATGCCCATCAATTGGGGAATGGCTGAACAAGCTGTGGTATATGAAGGTGATGGAATACTATTGTGCCATAAGAAATGGGGATGATGCAGACTTCATAACAACCTGGAAAAACCTACATGACATAATGCTGAGTGAGCGGAGCAGAGCCAGGAGAACGTTGTGCACAGCCACAGATATGTGGATTCCGTGAGGACCAACCCTGACATACTGCGCTTCTTTCAGCAACCTAAAGGGGCAAGGACAACTCCAGGGGACTCACGATGGAGAATGCTATCTTCATTCAGAGAAAGAACTGCGAAGTTTGAATACAGACTGAGGCACACTACATGCTCGCCTTTTCTGCTTCTCTTTTGTTTTTGTTTTTGCGGTTTTTTTTTGTTTTTTTGTTTTGTTTTGTTTTGTTTTGTTTTTTGTTTTTTTTTTTGGTTCTGTTTCTTCTTTCTCATGATTCATTCCATTGGTCAAAATTCTTCTCCACGACTTGACTAGAGCATAAATTAATTCAATGCGAAGTTATACATGACAGTTATATGAGACTTCATGCCGTCTTGGGGAGGGAGCGGGGAGGGAGGGGAGAAAAACTGGAACTCAAAACTATGTAGAACTGTGTGTGGTAAACTAAAAATAAATAAAACACCTTTAAAAAAATGCCTTTAAACTTATAATTGTGCAAGTGGAAGCTAATGACTTCTTGAGACATTAAAGAACAATAAAACAAAGTCAAAAGAATAAAAAAAATAAAAGAAAATGTGAAATATCTCACTGGAAAAACAGCTGACTTTAAAAATAAATGGAAGAGATATGATTTAAGAATTATTGGACTACCTAAATGCCATGATCAAAGAATGAGCCTAGATATCACATTTCAAGAAATTATAAAGGAAAACTGCCCCAAATTTCCTAGAAACAGAGAGTAAAATAGAAGTTAAAAGAATCCCAAAGTGAAAACTCCCAGGAATATTATAACCAAATTCCAGAGCTCTGAAGTAAAAGATAAAATGCTTCAAGCATCCAGAAAGAAACCATTCAAATATTATAGAACCACAGTCATGATCATGCAAGAGTTAGCACCTATCATATTAAATGAATGGTGGGCTTGGAATATGATATTCTAGAAGGCAAAAGACCTAGGACTGCTAGCAAAAATAATGTATCAAGCAAAACTAGGTATAATTCTTCAGGGTAAAAAAATGGATATTTAATGAAATAGAGAACATTCAAACATTCCTGGTGAAAAGACTAGAGCTGAATTGAAAACTGGACTTTCAAATATAAGACTCAAGAGAAGGATAAAAAGGTAAACATGAAAAAGAAACCATAGGGGATTCAATAAGGTTAGGCTGTTTACTTGTAGCTCCCCCCAATTTTATCATTATTAGGACAATTAGAAGGAGTAAACATAGACAGAGGGCATGGGTGTGAGTTGATTATGATGGGATGATTTCATAAAAAAATAAAATTAAGCAATGAGAAAGAGAGATTCACTGGGAGAAGGGGGAAGGGAGAAGTAGAATGGGGTAAATTATCTCACATAAATGGGGCATGAAAGGAAGAGGTTTTACAGTGGAGGAGAAAATAACGGGGGGGGTGACACTTGACCCTCACTCTCATATAAATTGGTTTAAAGGGGGAAAATACACACACACATGCAAACACATGTGTGCACAGCCTCAATTGGGTATAGAAATCTATTTTATCCAATAGGGAAGTAGGAGGGAAAGGGGTAAGATAAAGGAGGATAATAAAAGACAGGGCAAATAAAGTAAGGCAGTAGTCAGAAGTAAAACAGACTTTAGAGGAGGGGCAGAACAAAAAGACACATAAAAAGGAACAGAAGAAAATAGGATGGAGGGAAATGCATAGTTAGTAATCATAATGGTGAAAGTGGGTGGGATGAATTCCACCATAAAACAGAAGTCAATAGTAGAATGGATTAGAAACCAGAATCCAACATTATGTTGTTTACAAGAAGGACACTTGAAACAGAGAGACATACACAGACTTAAAATAAGAGATTGGAGCAGATTCTATTATGCCTCAGCTGAAGTGAAAAAGACAAGGGTGGGAGGGATGGAGCCAAGATGGTGGCTGGAAAGCAGGGACTTGCTTAATCTCTCCCCCAGGTCTCTCCAAACACCTGTAAAAAATGGCTCTGAACAAATTCTAGAGCTGCAGAACCCACAAAATAGCAGAGGGAAGCAGGGCTCCAGCCAGGAAAGCCTGGATGGTTGCTGGGAAGGGTCTGTCACATGGAGCTGGGAGCAGAGTGGAGCACAGCCCAGAGTGGGCCATGCCAGGACTTACCAGACTGGGAGCTAGGCGGAACAGGCAATAGGGCCCTGAATCAGTGAGCTGTGGCAGTTACCAGATTTCTCAACCCACAAATGCCAAAGACAACAGAGCAGGTTAGTGGAAAAAGTGCTGGATCTGAGTGAAAGGAGTGTGCAGTCAGCCCTAATTTCAGGCGTGGCAGAAGTGGTGCAGCTCTGGAACTGTTTCCAGAGCTTCAGCTGCAGTTGCTTCCAGCCCCAGGCCCACCCAGTGGGAGGAATTAAGTGGCAAATCAGAGCAGGAGAGCAGAGCCTGCTTGGATCTGGGTCATGGTCCTGGCTGGTGGTTCTTGGGGGAGGAGGAGTGCTGGTGTGGCAGAGCTTGCTGTGTAGAAATAGCTCTGAGAACAGCAGCACAGCCCCTAAAGCTTAGGACAAAGTACTCTTTACAAGCAGTCATATGCTGACAAAAAGCTCAAGGGTCAAGTAGTTGGCTGGGAACATGAACAGGCAGAGAAAACAAACTCAGATTCAGACTCAGACTTTAGAATTTTTTTTTGGTGACAAAGAATATCAAAACATACAGCCTAAAGAAGTCGACAAAGTCAAAGAGCCTACATCAAAAGCCTCCAAGAAAAATATGAATTGATCTCAGGCCATGGAAGAGCTCAGAAAGGATTTGGAAAAGCAAGTTAGAGAAGTAGAGGAAAAATTGGGAAGAGAAATGAGAGTGATGCAAGAAAATCACGAAAAATAAGTCCATGACTTGCTAAAGGAGACCCAAAAAATACTGAAGAAAATAACACCTTAAAAATAGACCAATTCAAATGGCAAAAGAGCTCCAAAAAGCCAATGAGGAGAAGAATCCCTTGAAAGGCAGAATTAGCCAAATAGGAAAGGAGGTCCAAAAGCCACTGAAGAAAATACTGCCTTAAAAATTAGATTGGAGCAAGTGGAAGCTCGTGACTTTATGAGAAATCAAGAAATTATAAAACAGAACCAAAGGAATGAAAAAATGGAAGACGATGTGAAATATCTAATTGGAAAAACCACTGACCTGGAAAATAGATCCAGGAGAGATAATTTAGAAATTATTGGACTACCTGAAAGCCATGATCAAAAAAAGAGCCTAGGCATCATCTTTCAAGAAATTATCAAAGAGAACTACCCTGATATTCTAGAACCAGAGGGTAAAATAGAAATTGAAAGAATCCACCAATTGCCTCTTGAAAAAGATCCCAAAAACAAAACTCCTAAGAGTATTGTCACCAAATTCCAGAGCTCCCAGATCAAGGAGAAAATACTGCAAGCAGCCAGAAAGAAACAATTTGAGTATTGTGGAAACACAATCAGAATAACCCAAGATCTGGCAGCTTCTACATTAAGAGATCAAAGGGCTTGGAATATGATATTCTGGAGGTCAAAGGAGTTAGGATTAAAACCAAGAGTCACCTACCCAGAAAAACTGAGTGTAATGCTCCAAGGCAAAATATAGATTTTCAATAAAATAGAGGACTTTCAAGCTTTCTCAGTGAAAAGACTAGAGCTGAATAGAAAATCTGACTTTCAAACACAAGAATCAAGAGAAGCATGAAAAGGTAAACAAGAAAGAGAAACAATAAGGGACTTACTAAAGTTGAACTGTTTTGTCTACATTCCTACATGGAAAGATGATGTGTGTAATTCATGAGACCTTTCTCAGCATTAGGGTAGCTGAAGGGAATATACATATATGTAGACAGAGGGCACAGGGTAAGTTGAATATGAAGGGATGATATCTAAAATAATAAAATAAAATCAAGGGATGAGAAAGGAATATATTGAGAGAGGGAGAAAGGAAGAGATAGAATGGGGTAAATTATCTCACATAAAAGTGGCAAGAAAAAGAAGTTAATTGGAAGGGAAGAGGGGACAGGTGAGGGGGAATGAGTGAATCTTGCTCTCATCTGATTTGACTTCAGGAGGGAATACCATATACACTCAATTGGGTATCTTACCCCACATGAAAGTAGGGGGAAGGGGATAAAAAAGGGGGATGACAGAAGGGAGGGCAGATAGGGGGAAGAAGTAATCAAAAGCCAACATTTTTGAAAAGGGACAGGGTCAAGAGAGAAAACTGAATAAAGGGGGACAGGATAGGATGGAGGGGAATATAGTTAGTCTTTCACAACATGACTATTTATGGGAGTGTTTTGCATGAATACACAAATGTGGCCTATGTTGAATTGCTTGCCTTCTTAGGGAGAGTGGGTGGGGAGGGAAGAGGGGAGAGAATTTGGAACTCAAAGTTTTAAAAGCAGATGCTCAAAAAAAAGTTGTTTTTGCATGCAACTGGGACATAAGATATAGAGGCAATGGGGCATAGAAATCTATCTTGCCCTACAAGAAGGTAAGGGGAAAAGGGATGGAGGGGGGGAGTGGGGTGACAGAAGGTAGGACTGACTGGGGAATGGGGCAATCAGAATATATGCCATCTTGGAGTGGGGTGGGGAGGGTAGAAATGAGAAGAAAATTTGTAACTCAAAATCTTGTGGAAATCAATGCCAAAAACCAAAAAATATTAAATGATAAAGTATGGAATTAAAAAAAATTTAAAAAAGACAAGGGTAACAATCATGATGTTAGACAAAATAAAAGCAAAAATAGACTTAATTAAAAGAGAGAAGCAGGGCAACACTCTTGCTAAAAGGCACCATAGACAATGAAATATCAATATTTGACATATATGCACCAAACAGCATAGCATCCAAATTCTTAAAGAAAAAGTTAAATGAATTACAGGAGGAAATAGCAAAACTACACTATTGGGGGACAAGAACTTTCCTCTCTCAGAGCTAGATAAATCTAACCATAAAATAATTAAGAAAAAAGATGAGGAATAGAATTTTGGAAAAGTTAGAAATAATAGATCTCTGGAGAAAATTGAATGGAGACAGAAATTTGCCTTTTTCTCAGCTGTACATGGCACCTTCACAAAAACTGACCATGCACTAGGAAATAAAAACCTCACAACAAATGCAGAAAAGTTAAATGCACCCTTTCAAGACTATAATGCAATAAAAGTCATACTAAAGAACCATAGAAGCATGGATTAAAAATTAATTGGAAACTAAATAAGCTAATCCTAAAGAATGAGTGAGTCAAAGAACAAATCATAGAAACAAGAGTATCATTCAAGAGAATGGTGGTACTGAGACAACATACCAAAATCTGTGGAATGTAGCCAAAGCAGTACTCTGGGGACTATTTACTTTTCTTTGAAATGCTTACATCAACTAAAGAGAGAAAAAGCAGATCAGTGAATTGGGTATGCAACTAACAAAACTAGAAAAAGAACAAAATAAAAATCCCCCAATAAAACACCAAAATCGAAATCCTAAAAATCAAAGGAGAGATTAATGTAATTGAAAGCAAAAAAAAATGAACTAATAAATAATATCAGGAGCTGGTTTTATGAGGGAAAAATCAATAAAATATATAAACCATTGGTTAATTCGATTTAAAAAAAGAAAGAAAAAAAACAAGTGACTCGTCTCAAAAATGAAAATGGCGAATGGACCACCAATGAAGAGGAAATTAAAGCAACTATTAGGAGTTGTTGTTGTTTTTGTTTGTTTGTTTGTTTGTTTTTCACCAAATTAGATGCTGGCAAATGACAATCTAAGTGAAATGGATGAATATTTACAAAAATATAAATTGCCCAGATTAACAGAAGAAGAAATAAAATACTTAGATAACCATATTTTAAAAAAAGAAATTGAACAAGCCACAAGTGAATTCCCTAAGAAAAAAATCCCAGGACCAGATTGATTCAGAGGTGAATTCTACTAAATATTTGAGGAACAATTAATCCCAACACTATAGAAACTATTTGAAAAAATAGGTAAAGAGGGAGTCCTATCAAATTCATTTTATGACACAAATATAGTTTTGATACCTAAATCAGGGAGAGAAAAAACAAAGAAAGAAAACTATAGACCAATTTCCTGAACAAATATTGATGCAAAATTTTTAAATAAAATGCTAGCCAGATTATAGCAACATATTATACATTATGACCATGTGGAATTTATGCCAGTAATTTTTTCATATGACTATAGATAGCTTTAATTTCTTTAATCTGGCAAGAACCTTGCCAGCAATGACTAAGAGAGAGGCTTCCCTGTGATTGGCCAGTTCAATCTATTTCCTTTCCCTTTATAGTGATGGTCAATGGAAGCATCCATAAACTCCTAGGGGATAACTTCCTTTTGCCAAATAACCCAGATTTCCATCAGCTTTTGTATGAGCAGTGAACACCTGTTTCGTAAATCTCAGCTGAAATAGAATATGCACCAGGTGCTTTGCCACAGGAGAGGAACCTAATGGCATTGAAAATATCTTATTCAGCTGGAAATTTGGCTAGAGAGGGATTGACTTCAACCTAAGGTATAGGGCGAATGGATTCAACATTAATTGATGATGGCCTGTTGAGAACACCATGAAAGTTTTCAACCCACCTCTCCAGGATCATTAATCAATATGGCTCCATCAACATTGAGTAATTGAGACGCAGCATAGGCCTTTAGCCCATAAAGAGTCCTCAAGGCATCATAAAAGCACTTCAGATTGTTACTATCAGCATAAAACTGCATTTCATCTGCCTTCTTACTGAGCCAAGAATCCTGCATCTCTCAAAGCTTCACTTGCAGTTTACTTTTGATGGAGTTAAATGCTGCCTTCTTAGAGACGGATGAACTATCCTGCTGGCAAACCCTGTGGAGTTCTCATTTTGTGTTTAGCAGCTTCTAAATTTCTCCATCACTTTTTTCAAACAAGTTTTGATGTCTGTGATTGTTCTGACCCAGATGAGTAAATATGGTACTGTGCATCAAATCTCTGAAAGCTGCCCACTCCTTTTCTGTTCCACTATTGTCAAACATGTGTTGGCCCTGCTTTCCCTCCATGTCAGTTAGAAACTGATCACCCTCAGAGAAGCACTCTAATCTGTCCACATTAAATTTTCTGGTGGTCATCTTGCCTTGGGACCACAACTTTTGTTGAATGTGAACATTTAAGATGGAGAGGATAAGTCTATTATAAGTCCAGTGCTCTGTGTCATATAACACCTTTGTCTGTCTCTTCTGCTTATAATCACATAGGCCAATGTTTGCTGTGAGGCTGCATCCACAAAGTTTTATTGCATTTAGGTAAATGGAAGATAGTGCTGGTGATGAGAAGGTCATCAGATGCACAACTCTTCAGCAGTAAGTGACCATTGCTGTTGCTGTTTCCAACTCCATTTCTCCCAGGACTTCTTGTCATGTCTGGTAGTCTGTGTCTACTCTTGCATTAAAGTCACCCAGAATTATAAGCTTATCCTTTTATGGTACATTGATGAAGATAGTCTTCAGGTCTTCATAAAATTTTTATTTGACTTCATCAGGGTTGATCATGGTGGAAGCATTCCCACTGATGATGCGACATGTCACTTTCCTGCAAGTGGCAATCTCATTGTCATGAACAAAGCACAAATTGGATTTAAGTGAGGCAGAGTTGTGAGAAGTCATTGGCCTCACTTTCTCTTCCGGAGTCATTCAGTGGCAAGACAAAGTCAATATGACTGGTGATGGCTCAGGATCCAATAGGATGGCCTTGGGGTCTGATGTCTAACCAAGTTCTCAGTGCTCCATAGTGCCAACTTCAGCTGCTTTCATGGCCATTAGAACAAATTGTTCTCATCTGCCCATTCCACCAGCAGAAGTCTTCACATGCTTGGGACAGACACTCCCTTAGCTTACCAAAGGGGTTGAGACCCCTCAGTTACCCTTAACCTGGCTTAGACTATCTGCCAGAATGGTTTACTAAGGTATGGTGGCTGCAATTGTTACAGCTTCTTGGAGCCACAAGTGAGAGTTGAGTGGATTAGATGGACACCAAAGGTGGAAAGCAGCCCTGAAAAGGGATCAGCAGGCAGCACTCCCTGAATATACCCTATAGCCTGGATAAATCAAGTATACAATATACAATAGTAAATGACCATAATAATCTAGTGTTTGATAAACCCAAAGATCCAAGCTTTGAGGGCAGGGGGGTGGGGTTAAGAACTCATCATTTCACAAAAATTGTTGGAAAAATTGGAAAGCAATTTGGAAGGAACTAGGCATAGACTAAAATTTCACACCATACACCAAAATAAAGTCAAAATGCATAAATGATTTAGACAAAAAGGGTGATATCACAAGTAAATTAGAGGAGAAGAGAAAAATTCACCTGTCAGATCTATGAATAAATGAAGAATTTATGACCAAACAAGAGAAAGAGAGTATCATGGGAAGTAAAATGGATAATTTTAATTATATGACATTAAGTTTTTTTCACAGATAAAACTAATGCAGCCAATATTAGATGGAAAGCAGGAATCTTGGGAAAAATTATAGCCCGTTTTTCTTATGAAGACCTCATTTCTCAAATATAAAGGGAACTGAGTTAAATTTATAAAAATAAAAGCCATTCCCCAATTGATAAATGGTGAAAGGATATGAAGAGACAGTTTTCAAAAGAAGAAATCAAAGCTATCAATGATAACATTGTAAATGCTTTAAATCACTATTGATTAGAGAAATAACTCTGAGATTCAGCCTCTCATCTATCAGGATTGGCTAACATAAGAGAAAAGGAAAATGACAAATTCTGGAAGGGATGTGGAAAACTAATGCATGTTGGTGGAGTTGTGAATTAGTCCAACAATTTTGGAGAACAAATTGGAACTGCACCCAAAGCACTATAAAACTGTTCATACCCCTTAACCCAGCAATACCACTACTAGGTCTACATCCCAAAAAGATCAAAAAAAGAGGAAAGACCCTATTTGTACAAAAAGATTTGGAGGAGTTCTTTTTGTGGTGGGAAAGAACTGGAAATTGAGGGGAATTAATTGAGGAAATTGAGGGAAATTGATGAGGAAATTGATTTACTGTCAATTGGTGAATGGATGAACAAGTTGTGGTATGAATTTGTGATGGAATATTATTGTGCCATTAGAAATAATGAGCAGAATAGTTTCGGAAAAATCTGGAAAGACTTATATTAACAAATGCAAAGTGAGGTGAGAAGAACTAGGATATTATACACCCTAATAGCAATATTGTAAGGATGATAAATTATGAAAGACTTAGCTACTCTGATGAAGACAATGACACAAGATAATTTCCAAAGAACCTATGATGAAAAATGTTACCTATCTCTAGAGAGAGAACTGAAGAAGTATAAGTGCATATTAAAGCATATATTCTTTTGCAACATTGCCAATTTGGAAATATGCTTTGCATGACATCACATGTATAATTGATGTCATATTGCTTGCCTTCTCAATGGGTGGGGGAAAGGTGAGCAGGAGGGGGATAATTTGGAACTCAAAATTTTAAAAAATGAATGTCAAAATTTAATTTGGACATATTTAATAAAATTCTTTATCTATCTACACCTATCTATCTATGAAAATAACACCACTATCAATAAATAACAAATAAATAAATCACACTTTAAATCTCTTTAAAATAGCCAAGATAGAAGAAAATTTGAGTCACAATGTCAAATTATTATTATTTTTCAACATTCTGTTTTATAAGATTTTGAGTTCCAAATTTTTTCCCTCCTTCCCCAAGACAGCAAGCAATCTGATATAGGTTATACATATACGACCATGTTAAACATATTTCCATACTAGTCATGTTGTAAAAGAAGAATCAGAACAAAAGGGGAAAACCACAAGAAAGAAAAAACAGAAAAAGTGAAAATAGTATGCTTCAGTCTGCATTCAGACTCCATAGTTCTTTCTCTGGATATGGATAGAAGTTTCCATCATTGAGAATTGTCTTAGATCAGCGCTGTCCAAAATACGGCCTGTGGGCCGCATGCAGCCTGCAGTGTGATTTTATACGGCCTGCCTGTGGGTTTTAATTTTCACGAGCAAAAAAATAAAATAATAATTTGCATGGAATGCATATTAGATTTTTTAATTCCACCACTAATGAATAATCTCATTGATATTAATTTTCTTTGGTGTTTTTAAGCAGTATTCTGGACGGAACATATTGCACAGAATTTTCAATTGATCTGTGGGATGCCTTCCATCTGCACGATGCAGACTAGTCAGTACACACCTAACTTTATACTATTGTGTTGTCGCTTTGTTGTTTTGTGCTTGCTTTCACACTTTGCGCCTTTGCCTGTCAAATTGATGATGTGCGTTCCCCCACTTTCTATTAGTGTACTGTATTTTTTATTCTGGGTGCAGCCCTCGAATAATTATTTTATTTTAGTGTGGCCCTAAGATAACCTAAGGTTGGACAGCCCTGGTCTTAGATCATTGTATTGCTGGGAAGAGGTAAGTCTATCATAACTGATCATCATACAATGTTGCCGTTACTGTGGTACAATATTCTCCTGGTCCTGCTCACTTCACTTAGTATCAGTTCATGTAAGTCTTTCCAGCTCTTTCTGAAATATACCTGCTCATCATCAAATTATCATTATTTGACAGTCAAAACGATACTTTGAAGACACCTGACATTTGTCAGACATTAGAAAAGTTTCTTTTTTTGTCTTTTACAAGTAATTTAGGGCAGGATAGGGTTGGCTTTCTCAGTAGAGAAAATTTGCAAATGAGATATTTGAAAAATGCTCGACATAGTACCTGGCACATAGTAGGCGCTATATAAATGCTTATTCCCCCCACAAAACAGGCTACTAATTGCATGGTATAATTTGAAGGACATGGAAAGGCTTTTCTGCTTCCAATGTCTTTCCTACTGGTCTTCCAGAGTAACTAAAACCCCCCACCTTATTTACTCCTTGAATTTCTCTGTTAAATGAAAAAGGCCTCAGTTAATTTCTTTTAAAAAAAAAGCTATTGAAGGGCTCTGTTAAGAGGGAAGAGGATATTTAAGACAGGTGATGGTGTAGTATTAAAAAAAAAATTCTCCACTTCATTTTTCTATCTAGAACCAGTTCCGTCCAGGGCCTACCTACTCAGTTCTTTACTCCTTCTACCCTTTTCATCTTTGATTTTGTCCCATCTTTCAGCTCCCCCCAACCATTCCTTCAATCTCCCACCTCTAATAAATAAAAGTAATTTACAAAGATGACCATTAATACTTCAAATAAAACACCATTATAAGAGATATGTCTATATAACAACAACAAAAGGTTTCCCAGACTCAGATGATGGACTTACTTATTTTAAGTAATTTTCAGCCCAATAGAATAATTTTCATATATACTTCTCTTTTCTGTACTTCAACTCTCCTTTGCTTTTTTTCTTTTCATTGTTTCTAGTGCGGACCCTAAAAAAGAGAAAGCCTTGTCTAAGATTGGGAAAGAAATGGGAGAATTGGGCTACAGGAAACTCTTTTTAACTTCTCGTGACTTCAACTCTTTTTAACTTACTGTGAAATGGCAAATGTCTTAGAGATTTAACTATGCAAAAATTTTCTAAGTTCTTGGGAGAACATAATACTTTTGAAAAATAGTGATAATATACCATCACTGAGAATAGGACTGGCCTTAGCTATAAGTAGAGTATGAATGGTTATACATTGAGGGAAACCAGGAAAGCCCCTACCTCAAATTATTTTCCTTGTCAATCTACTCAATGACTGAACCTCCACCATTAGATTGGATTAAGGAGCTGGCTTCTTCTGAGTTATTTTAAAATGTATTTCCTGGAAGGGAAAATAACACCATCGTTGTAATCACTTCTTACTTTTATTAAGTGCCTACTATATGTCTGGCACATAGTAGGCACTTAAGTATTGATAAACTACTGATATACTGCTGATAAAGATCTAAAGTGGGAGCCAGTGGAAAGAGCATTGGCTCAGGAGTCAGAGGATATGGCTTCAAATTCCACCCCTAACAGGTACTTCCTATATGACTTTGGTGAAGCTGTTAAAACTTCTGTTTCTTTAGTGGTAAAATGAGAGGCTTGGAGTTGGTGGTCTCTAAGACTCTTAGATGGCCTCCAAATCTAGACCTTTGACATGGTTCCATGGGTTTCAAACCCAAGACTCCAGCTCTATGATGCCACTGTTTCTACTCTCTATTGCCTTCCATGTTTCAGTATGCTGATGAATATATATTTTTCTAGTTACAAAAAGACTGGCTGCTGATGTTAGAGACAGCAGGGCAAGGCTATGCAAGAAAACTCCTACATCTTTCTCTACAATTAAAGTCTGGGATGTGAAATAGTAGTCAGGAGGAGAAGGGGTGTCAGGGCCAAAGACAGGACTTACACTCGAAAGAAAAGTAAGGTCTGGCACGCAGTTTAATAGATTAGAAGCCCCTGGAGACCAAGGACCATGTCTTACCCATTTTTCTCTTTATCCCCAGTGTCTAAAGCAAGGCTTCAAGTAAAATAGGCATTCAACAACACCAGCAGCAACAACTTGGGAAAATAATGAAGAAATCACTTACTTTATAAGCATATACTTCTCCCCACAATTTCTATCAGACCCAGTAGCTTTCTTTACCCAAAGGATGTAATACATTGGCGGTGGGATGGGGTGGGGTGGGTAGCTAAGTGTCCTATTCCACGAACATTTTTTGAAAGCTTGAGTATCCTAATTCATAAACTCCTCTAGCAGTAAACATCTTTGTGCTATGTTACCATCTTCAGGCCAGGTAGGTGTCATTGAGTGCATTGAAGCAGGAATTTTAAAAATACTATTTTGTCAGTCAGTCAACAAACATTCATCAAGTACCTACTATGTGCCAGACACTGTGCTAAGCACTGAGGATGCAAAGAAAGGCAAAAGATAATCTCTATCCTCAAGGAGCTCACAGTCTAATGGGGGAAGACAAGACAGAAAAAGAAGCTGAAAAGTTTGGGGTAGGAAGAGGCGATGAAGCCAGAAGAGTGAGGTCAGGTAGGTAATGATGAGATGGCTACCTTTAACTGAAGGATCTGGGAGAAGTGATCTATCTACAATGGTATAGTACTGAGGAGGTTAAAGTTTCAGAGCTGATGTGATCTTGTAGGACAATGAGATTCCAGAAGGTAAGACAAAAGGCCAGAACAATGCAGCCAGATGGGAATTGATACTAACATTTGGCTTCTTTAGATGCTTTTCTTCACCTCTACAAACCTCACTGGCTGTGATGTGATCCTTGGCAAGGGTTCCGAATGTTTACGATTAGATTAGACAATCCAATCAGTGTGAAAATCAGAACATATCATATGTTATGCATTGTATAAAACATACCACGCACATGTAATAAGTGATGTGTTATGCATACATAAGGCACACGTTAAACATATTCAATATCTTGTTTGTTGCATTGTATAATATGTCATTGTTACATTGTAATATGTCACTTTGATTGCTGTGGTATGTAATTTGTTGCATACATGTCATATGTAACTTACTGTACATGTTTGATGTTTCATTTATTATCACACAGCTATTCTGACTGGGTCCATCACAAATTTGTGATACCTCAAATTTACATAACCTCAACTGGGCCTTCATTGTGCCTAGGCAATCCTACTATACCTCCTTTATCAACTCACTATCCTATTCTCCACAGCAGCTTTTCCAAATCTTTTCATCCCTGTCAAACCTTCCATGGCTCCCCCTCCCCAACTCCCAGGAGTAGCAGGACGCTGACTCTCTAGTACACCAAAGACCTGGATTGGCATTGGGCAAGAGGGAGTATCTTAGCATCTGGGAGTATCTTAGCAGGCCTAAGCGTCCACTCCCTCCTACATTGTGGGCCCTTTTACCCTATAACTAGGCCTCATAGGGACAATAAGGTGACCCCACATGTACCATGACCTTCTGCTGCCCCCTCTGCACACACACACAGACACACACACACACACACACAGACACACACACAGAGTGGACATGACACCACTTGCATAGTAGCCCACCTAGGTCTGGTCAGACAAAAGTTCTCACTTCTGCCTCTTGTGTGCCTCCTCAAAAGAATGACGTCTTTTGCCACTTGCTCCCTGGAGCTGTTCCTCACAGAACAAGGGGATAAAAGTTCATGGGGTCTCAACTGCATGTAGACAGGGAGAGTAGTAGTCCGAGGGAGAAATAGGTAGGAAAGTATGCCAGACTTTCATGCCTCCTACTCCCATCCTGGAATTATGAGGCATGACCTACACACTTGATTACAAAGTATACTTATCTAAAACAAAAAGCCATATTTCTCCTCCCTTTCACAAACTCCTAGAAAAAAATAATCTATATCCCTCCCTCTCTTCCCATTCACTTCTCAACGTCTTTCAATTTGGCTTTCAACCTTCAACTGGAACTGCTTGCATGAAAGTTAGTCTTAGTCGTAGCCACTTAATCTGATAACCTTTCTCATAATCTATCCTACTTGACCTCTTTTCAAGTTTTTGATACCGAATGCCCCCTCCCTCCTGGATATTTGCTCCTCTATCTCTTTTCAGTCTTTACCACTGCATCATCCATGTCCTGTTCCCTAACCATGGGTGTTTCCTGAGACTCTGGCCTAGGCTGTCTTCTCTGTCTCTTCCTTCTTCCTTGGCAATCTCATCTACTTCCATGAATTCAGTTATCATTTCTTTACAGATGTCTTCTAGATCCATATCTGTTTCCTGAGATCCAGTCCCACCAAGTCAATTGGAAATCTGTAATTTGTAAGTAATATCTCAAACTCAGTATTTTGTAAATGATCTTTGTTAAAATCCTAACTATAGAATATAAACTCCTTGAAGGCAGGGACCATTTTTCATTTTGTCTTTGTATTCTCAAAGCCTAGAAGATATTTAATAAATAATTGTCATTTCTGATTAGATTGGACAGCTAGAAAATAATCTGCAGGGTTGAGCTTTTCAATACCAATATCCCAACTCAACACCAGCATCCCAGAATCCCTGTCTCCTCTTCATCCTTAGCTGAGGGTGCCTTTCTGAGTATAAAAATTCCTAGTTTCATCTCTGAAGCTATATTTCCTTAATGCAGCCCAAGACAGCACTAAATTCTTTTCATTGTATGGACTTTATTACCGAGATATTTGAACTGGCTTCCTTGTTCTGTGGCTGTGAACAGATTAGTTAACTCCCCTGAGATTCAATTTTCTCATCTGTTAAATGAGGGTAAGAATGCCTATTCTTACTGCGTTGTTATGAGGATAAAATGAGATAATGAATATCAAATTATAACTGACATTTGTACAGCATTTGAAGATTTGCAAAACCCTTGTCTCTTACAAAGCAAGAGTTCTGAACCTCTTTTGAGCTCCATGGACTCCTTTCGTAATTAATAAACCAATCAATCAGCGTTTATTAAATGCCTGCTATGTTCCAGGCACTGTTCTATGTGTTGGAGATACAAAAAGAGGCAAAAGACAGTTCCCGACCTCAGGGAGATCACAATCTAATAGGGAGATAGCATGCAAACCAATATGTACAAATAAGCCATATACAGGATTAATAGGAAATAATTAAGGGAGGGAAGGCACAAGAATCAAGAGGGGTTAGGAAAGCCTTCCTGTAGAAAATGGGATTTTAGATGGAATTTGAAGGAAGCAAGGGAAGCCAGTAGGCAGAGAATAGGAAGGAGAGCATTCCAGGCATGGGGGATAGCTAAAGAAAATGCCTGGAGCCAAGAGATGAATCATCTGGTTCTCAGAACAGCTAGGAGGCCAGTCATGGCTCAAAGAATATGTGTTGGGGAGTAAGGTGTAAGAAGACTGGTATGGTAGGAGGGGACATGCTGACAAAGTCTACCAGTCTGGCAAGCTTTAGGACCCCTTCTTAAAATAGTGTCATTACCATGTTTTAAATTCACAATTGAAAGAAACACTAAATTTTAGTTACAAGTTAGTGAATAGTTTTGTGTGTGTGTGTGTGTGTGTGTGTGTGTGTGTGTGTGTGTATTTACCATCCAAGTTCTGAAATCTATCTTTGGTGCATCCTAGGTTAAGAAGTCTTACCATAATTATGCAAGGTACTATTATTATTACTTACTCCAACATCAGGGAATAAGATTTATGTCTGCGAAATGAACCAATCATAAGATATCAGGCTTTTACTCTGTGTACTTATATTTGAAGAGAGTAATTTGCCCTTTGCCATACCCAAATCTATTTAATAATTAGTCTCGTTTTTACTAGACTTTGTTTCTTCTTTAGTTAAGTAGAAACACATCATTAATCATAAAGCCACTCATATTTTATTAGCCACCCACTAATATGTATTTAATATACATATATATTTATTTATAGATTTATGTAATATGTAACATATTAATATTTCTATATTAGTATTTTGATTTAATATATTTATATATACTTAGGTGTATATACGTGTATTTGTGTATATGAATATGTATTTAAAGTCTTAGATCATAAATTCCTGTGTTCCCAGGAATCAAGGTCTGCATCTGATAATCATTTCCACTAATGCAAATAGGTATGAGTCATTTTTTCAAGTACTGTTGAAAAGGGTCACTGAATAAGGACCATTTGGTGACTTAGCAGCAGTTGGTATGTGCCCATGCAAGAACAATATAGAGCAGTTTTCATCAGGGCAATCTGAGTGACTTGGCTGATATTTCTTCTTCCCATGTGTTAGAGGAATGTCATGTCCCAACCATGGTGAAACATGGACCAGCTCTACTACATGTTTCTGTACCTGGATTGCTGTATAGAGCTGTGATTTGCTTAGAAAAAGAGCAAAATGTCTCTAGGTTTATGTCCCAACAGGGAGGAATACAGATCATAAATATTGTGACACCATGATAAAGTTGTTACTAGGTTCATGTCCCAAGAGGGAGTGACACTGGATATTTTTTAAAAAGTAGGAGAATGCATACTTGTAATGGGTCCTAATTCTGGAGATCACATGAAAGCTGACGTTTATGTGTCAAATGGACCAAAATGTGTTAATGTGTGTAAGATACTGGGTAATAATCAAGCTTTCCAATACCTCCCACCTAGGCAGTAGTGCTCCAAGCCTGAGGTAGGAACTTGGAGAGATTATGACTCACAGTCGCACAGCTAGAAAAAAAAAGCAAGCGTCAGAGATTGGACTTAAACCCAGATTTCCTGATTCCATGTAATGCTCTTTCCACTACACCTTCTGCATCTACTATGAGCTCTTATTAATGTGTAACCTCTTCTAAGAGTATTAACATGGGTGAAAGAATGTTATGAGAGTTTTCAGGCATCAAGAAATTTCCCTGGGAGCTCCTGTTATTTGGTGGGTAGAGACACTCTTCCTGTACTGAAATCCAAATAGATAGTCACCTCTTTTGCCTACTCATCAAGCTAGGTTGGCCCTGCCGAACACTGTGTTTGAGAAAGTCTTTACTTTGACACAAATTCTAATTTGCTAAAATAAAGTCTCATTCATAGTAGCAAGTCCTCTTTTGGATATGAATACTTTGTTAAAAACCTAATAGATGAAGCCTTCAGGAGTTTTATAATTAGACTTATTCTGCTGGGCAATTGGGGATGTAGCATTAAGTCGTTATCTGTCATAAGCCTTCCTCCCTTCTATGGGAAGTCTATGCATGACTACACACATACACAATGTGACATAGTGTACTGGAAACTGAGGTAATTGGACCAATTTAAATTCCGCTTGTGACTGAAGCCAAGTGTGGGGCTCCGTTCTCTATTTGCTAATAAGAAGGAGCCAGGACTGGATGAGTCAAAGCGGAACAAACATTTCAGGCTGTTTGTGCAACAGGTTTTGCAGTTTCAGACTCATCTCAGGACATTCTGAAAATCATCCTGTCCTTTCCTAAGTCCAATCCTATGAGAATCTCCTTTTTGATTTGTCATCTGCTGCAGATATAGAAAGAAACAAACTGGATTACCGTGCTGCTTTTGATTGTGATTGTCTGACTAGTCCAGTTTTCGTTCAATCAATGAATTAAGACATTGTTAATTAGTCTGTTGGGCATAAGGTACTGTGCTAGAAGCTGAGAGAGACAGACAGAGACAGAGAGAAAGAGACTGATGGAGAGGTGGGGGGAGAAGGAGAGGCAGACAGAGATAGAGAAAGAGAGGAGCCAAAGAAAGAGGTGAAGAAGAAAGAGGAGGAAGAGGAGGAGGAGAAGAAGGTTTCTTTCAGTTCTAAAAAGTTCAGTTCTACAAAGTCTGTGATTCTACTTTGTTGTGAATTATAAGAGGCAACTAGGTGACTTAGTGGATAGATCTCTGGACCTGGAGTCAGGAATATCTGAGTTCGAATCCAGCCTCAGACACTTACTAGTTGTGTGACCTTAGGAAGTAACTTAACCATGGTTTGCCTCAGTTTCCTCGTCTGTAAAATGGGGATAATAACAGCACCTACCTCCCAGGGTCGTTGTGAGGATCAAATGAGATAATATTTGTAAGGCACTTAGCACAGTGTCTGGCACATAGCAGGTGCTATATAAATGCTAGATGATTTCACCATAACTAATTTTACTATAAACTAAAAAGTGATCTCTCTAATGTCTAAATAAATGGTTTGATTGAGGGGCAGTAGATAGAGAACCAGTCTTGGAGCCAGGAAGACCTAATTTCAAATTTTGTGTGGACACACTGACTACTTCAACCTCTCAGGGTACCCGGAAACTCTTTAAGACTGTAAGCTGGAGAACAGGTGCTGTTCTGTGTGGATAGAGGGCATCTCCTCACTGGAAGTTCCCTATACTAATAAAGTTATAGGTCTGATTTTGTAAAATGTTTTGATTGTGTTGATGCTGCTGCTGTAAGTATTTCTATCCTCATTGGATAAAATAGCTTGACCAAAGTCACATAACTAGTCAATGCTGTAAGAGAACTCATTACCTTTCTCCCCTAAACCCTCCTCTCTTCCTAACCTACAATAATAGTAGCTAGCATTTACATAGCACCTACTAGGTGCCAGGCACTGTCCTCAGCACTTTTCAAGTATTACCTCATTGGACCCTGGAGTCAGGAATATCTGAGTTCAAATCCAGTCTCAGATACCCACTAGCCGCATGACTTTGGGAAGTCACTTAACCACTGTTTGCCTCAGTTTCCTCATCTATAAGATGGGAAAAATAACAGCATCTACCTCCCAGGGTCATTGTGAGGATCAGATGAAGTCTCCCAAATTCATAACCTCATTCATCCTCAACTCTTTGCTGCTCTCAACAAAGTCACTGAAATTGTAGAACAAAGGCCTACACTAGATTTCCTGTAGTTACTGAGGTGGGTAGGAGCAGTGAGGATGGGATTGCCACAGGGAGACACCCAGTTGGTCTGTTAAGGCTACTCCAGTTTACCGGAGGTTCAGTCTCAATAGAATAATAATATTATTTTATTTGGGCATCTGGTATTTCTCTGTGTGGTAAAGAATTCACTGAATGATAAAGTTTCACTACTATAACTCGATCTATAATCACAGCTTTAAAAATAGAATTCACGTCAAAATGAAGCCTTTTGAAACTTTGCTTTTTTTCTTTGGAAGCTTAAAAGTTTGTTGAAAGTTCCCAGATGAAAATCTTGGGAGGTCTGATTCCCAGAGAACAAGGCTGGCATTTGAACTGCTAAGCTTCCCTTCCATGCCATGGGCCAACATCAATTCCTTCTATTTGGCAGCAAGGTTCTCTAAGCTGCGAGGATCCCGAAGAGAGACTGGAGATTGTTCAACTGCTAGCCTTTTTCCTCTGGATGCCTACCAATCAATCAACAAGCATTTATTAGGTCCTTGCTATGTGCTAGGCACTGCTGAGTGTTGAGGATATAAAAATAAAAGTGAAACGATCCCTGCACAGAATAATAATACAAGTTGCTTATAGTGCTTTATTACATACAAAGTGCTTTCCTCAGAATGCCTATCCTTGTGAGATAGGTAGTGAAAGCATCATTATTCCTGTTTCACAAATAATGAAACTCAAAGAGGCTAAATGAGTTGCCCAGAGTCACATGGCAAGTATCCGAGGTGGGATGTGGAACCCAGATATTCTGACTCAGAGTCCAGAGTTCTCTCCACTCTATCATCCTCTCTCAGTGGCATGGTTTTCTAAGATTTGTCCAAGATCTAGATGCATTCCTTTATTTATCCTTGGAAGCCAGTGGTGGTGAGACCACACCAGGACAGGTTTGGAAGGGTCTACTTGGCTCAGGAATGACCTCAGAAATTTGGGTTTGTGTCAAGATCTTCCCTATTCTGAAGGATGTAAGGGAATCAGGAGCTACCCATCCATATGCTCCAGTCCTACACCAGGACGGGTCTGTGTTCCTGGCTAGACCTCAGGATGGCTTCAAGCTAGTCAAGAAGACCTGAGTTCAAGTTTGTCCTCAGACACTCATTAGCTATGTGACCTCAATAGGTCACTTAATCTCTGCTTGCCTCAGTATCTTCATCTGTAAAATGGGGATAATGGCAGCAGTTATCTCCCACGGTTCTTGTGAACATCAAATGAGATAACAGTTCTAAGCATTTAACATAGTGCCTGGCACATAGTAAGTATTATGTAGATGCTGCTGCTGAAAGGTATATATACACCAGAGAGGAGCTTAGGCTGCTAAGCCAGACTGAAGCAAGATTCCCTGTCCTGCCTCAATCTACTAGGAGTTCTTAACTTGGGCTCTTTTTAAAAATATATATTTTAATAATTGTATTTCAATATGACTGGTTTTCTTTTCAGTCAATCAATATTTGATTTGATAAACATTTGGCTATTTTGTCAGAGATAGGGAGGTTTGGAAGAGAGAAGGGTTTGGGGAAAAGGTAAGGAATTATTTTATAGTATTCGCCAGTTAAGTGACTTTGGGCAAGTTAAATAACATTGCTAAGGCTCAGTTTTTTTTTTATCCAATGAGGATAGCAATATTTGAAGCAGCAGCATCAACACGATGAATTTTATGTATTTCACGTGTGCACTTTAAAACATTATTCTGAAAAGAGGTACACAGGCTCCAGCAGAGGAGACAAAAAAAACATTAAGAATCCCTGGGATTCTAGACCTACCAACCAAATGTAGAACTCCAAAACAGGTGGGAATCACTTACTCTGGAAGATTACAGTTGAAGCCAGACTCAGAGACAAAGAAAAACAATGCCTTGCGCTATTCATTCAATAAATGGAATTATGGGTATGAAAATACTTTGGAAAACTGAAAACATTAATTTGACATTAGAAGTAATGAGACCAAAAGTATAAGCAGCTATCTTACTACTTCCTGAGTACAGAATAGGAAGAAAACAAGAAAGAAAGAAGAGAGGAGGATAGGAGAAAACCAGTTTTAAAGAATTTTTTGTTTTGTTTTTTAAAGGTGTAATGATGGTATGTGTCTTATACTGAGTTGATGAAAAGATTGGTGGCTGTCAATCACTCTTACTTCCACCTTTTTGGGGGCCAAATTACTCCATATTTATCACATTTTTGCCTACTTTATAGACAAAGTAAATATCTACATGCATAGATGACCAAACTTTAAGAAACAAAAGAAAAAGCCTGTTCTCTGACTTTGAGCCTCCCTGAAAGTAGGCAAACTGCCAGCTCTTGTATACTCAATCCAGTAAAAATCCAAAATTTGTCCCACAGTAAATAATTATCATGAAATCCAATAAGAAATTATGGTAGTGACTTATTTTACTACCAGAATTGCACCAAAAATGCAGCCAGAAATCCATAAACAATAGGAAGGGAAGTTATTAGCAAAGATAGGGCAAGATCAGACTGATAAGCTCACAGCCTTTCAGTAAGACCAGAGGACTTTGCTTAGTTCCTGTGTAGCCTACAAGGCTCTATGTCTAGAAGAAACAAGAGTAGAGGATTCTCCAGAAACAAAAGCAAAAACCCAGTTTGGTCAGAAAGTCCCAGGGTGATAGGACTGAAAGCCCCATCCTGGTGTGGTCTAATCATCATGCCTTGAGCCCAGAGATTCTAAAGTCCCTAGCCCTTTGTCCTGAGATGCTGTAGAAGGCCTTAAAGATCCATTGCTCTGAACCTCAAAGATGCAGGAGACCTAAACTCTGTGAGAAGAAGATCAGCTCAGAAACCCATGTAGCCTAGGGCAAGATCAGACAGGGCCAAATACTCTTCTTTACCACAGCCCTACAAACACCCACACCCACATACACACACACACACACACACACACACACACACACACACAGAGCAGGGGAAGAGTCTGACCAAAAGAAAACAAAGCAATTCAGGAACTAAGACAGGAAAGATGAGTAAACCAAAGAAAACACTGACCATTAACAAAAATTATTGTAGACCTAGAGATCCCCCTTCCCCAGAGAAGAAGGGAGCTCTATAACAACTTGAAGCAGAGACTCAAAAGAAAAAATGGATTTTCCACAAATACTACATGAATACCTAGAAGAAATAAAGTAAGAGATAAAGATAAAATGAAAGCTCTAGAGGAGAGAGAATTTTCTCTAAAAGAGAATAAATCTTACCCAAGTAACAGATTCCCTAAAAAAGTAGACTAGATCAAACACAAATCAATAGATCTATGAGATTATAAGAACTATTAGAACAGTCAGAAGATTGTAAAAATAGAAAAAATGATATGGAACTAGGAGGGCGGAGCCAAGATGGCGGCTGGAAAGCAGGGACCAGCGTGAGCTCCCTGCTGAGTCCCTCCAAAAACCTATAAAAAATAGCTCTCAACCAATTCTAGAACTGCAGAACCCACAAAACAGCAGAGGGAAGCAGGGCTCCAGCCCAGGACAACCTGGATGGTCTCTGGGTGAGGTCTATCCCACATGGAGCTGGGAGCTGGGAGCTGGGAGCTGGGAGCTGGGAGCTGGGAGCTAGGAGCGGAGTGGAGCAGAGCCCAGTGTGAGTAGCGCGGACCAACCAGACCAGGAGCTGGGTGGAGCAGGCCCTAGCACCCTGAATCAGTGAGCTGTGGCAGTTACAAGACTTCTCAACCCACAAACACCAAAGACAGCAGAGAAGGTTAGTGGGAAAAGCTGCAGGAGTGGAAGGAGTTCGCTGTTCGGCTTCCAGCCCGGAGGGCAGCGGAGATGGGGCAGCTACAGCTGCTGTTGCTTCTGGCCCCAGGCCCACCTGGTGGGAGGAATTAAGTGGCAGATCAGAGCAGGAGTGCACAGCCTGCTGAAGATCTAAGCCCAGTCCGGGTTGGGAGTTCTTGGGGAAGGAGTAGTGCTGGTGTGACAGAGCTGGCACCTCCCCCCCAAACGTGGAACATAGAACTCTTTAGTCTACAAGCAGTCATACCCCGCTGAAAAACTCAAGGGTCAAGTTAGCTGGTTGGGAATATGGCCAGGCAGCGAAAATGCACCCAGATTCAGTCTCAGACTTTGGATTCTTTCTTTGGTGACAAAGAAGACCAAAACATATAGCCAGAATAAGTTAACAAAGTCAAAGAGCCTACAACAGAAACCTCCAAGAAAAACATGAACTGGTCCCAGGCCATGGAAGAGCTCAAAAAGGATTTGGAAAAGCAAGTTAGAGAAGTAGAGGAAAAATTGGGAAGAGAAATGAGAAGGATGTGAGAAAACCATGAAAAACAAGTCAATGACTTGCTAAAGGAGACCCAAAAAAATACTGAAAAATACACTGAAGAAAACAACACCTTAAAAAACAGACTAACTCAAATGGCAAAAGAGCTCCAAAAAGCCAATGAGGAGAAGAATGCCTTGAAAGGCAGAATTACCCAAATGGAAAAGGAGGTCCAAAAGACCACTGAAGAAAATACTAATTTAAAAATTAGATTGGAACAAGTGGAAGCTAGTGACTTTATGAGAAATCAAGATATTATAAAACAGACCCTAAGGAACGAAAAAATGGAAGACAATGTGAAATATCTCCTTGGAAAAACCACTGACCTGGAAAATAGATCCAGGAGAAATAATTTAAAAATTGTTGGACTACCTGAAAGCCATGATCAAAAAAAGAGCCTAGATATCATCTTTCAAGAAATTATCAAGGAGAGCTGCCCTGATATTCTAGAGCCACAGGGCAAAATAGATATTGAAAGAATCCATTGATCGTCTCCTCAAATAGATCCCAAAAAGAAATCTCCTAGGAATATTGTTGCCAAATTCCAGAGCTCCCAGATCAAGGAGAAAATACTGCAAGCAGCCAGAAAGAAACAATTTGAGTATTGTGGAAACCCAATCAGAATAACCCAAGATCTGGCAGCTTCTACATTAAGAGATCGAAGGGCTTGGAATATGATATTCTGGAGGTCGATGGAGCTAGGATTAAAACCTAGAATCACCTACCCAGCAAAACTGAGTGTCATGCTCCAAGGCAAAATATGGATTTTCAATAAACTAGAGGACTTTCAAGCTTTCTCAGTGAAAAGACCAGAACTGAATAGAAAATTTGACTTTCAAACACAAGAATCAAGAGAAGCATGAAAAGGTAATCAAGAAACAGAAATTGCAAGGGACTTACTAAAGTTGAACTGTTCTGTTTACATTCCTACATGGAAAGATGATATGTATGATTCATGAGACCTCAGTATGAGGGTAGCTGAAGGGAATCTGCATATATATATATATGTTTATGTATATATATATAAGTGAATGTGTATGTATGTATATATCTATGTGTATATATAAAAGAGAGAGAGAGAGCAGACACAGGGTGAGTTGAAGATGAAGGGAAGATATCTAAAAGAAATAAAATCAAATTAAGGGATGAGAGAGCAACATACTGAGAGAGGGAGATAGGGAGAGATAGAATGGGGTGGACAGTCTCACATAAAGGTGGCAAGAAGAAGCAGTTCTGTGGGAGGAGGGGAGAGGGCAGGTGAGGGGGGTAACGAGTGACCCTTGCTCTCATCAGATGTGGCCTCAGGAGGGAATACCATACATACTCAATTGGGTATCTTACCCCACAGGAAAGAAGAGGGAGGAAGATAAAAAAAGGGGGGGGATGATGGAGGGGAGAGCAGATGGGGGTGGAGGTAATCAAAAACAAACACTTTCGAAAGGGGACAGGGTCAAGGGAGAAAATTCAAAAAAGTGGGATGGGTTGGGAAGGAGCAAAATATAGTTAGTCTTTCATAACATGAGTATTGTGGAAGGGTTATACATAATGATACACATGTGGCCTATGTTGAATTGCTTGACTTCATAGAGAGGGTGGGTGAGAAGGGAAGAGGGGAGAGAATTTGGAACTCAAAGTTTTAAAAACAGATGTTCAAAAACAAACAAAAAGAAGTTTTTGCATGCAACTAGAAAATAAGATACACAGGCAATGGGGCATAGAAATTTATCTTGCCCTACAAGAAAGGAAGGGAAAATGGGATGGGAGGGGAGTGGGGTGATAGAGGGGAGGGCAGACTGGGGAACAGGGCAACCAGAATATATGCCATCTTGGAGTGGGGGGGGAGGGTAGAAATGGGGAGAAAATTTGTAATTCAAACTCTTGTGAAAATCAATGCTGAAAACTAAATATGTTAAATAAATAAATTTAAATTAAAAAAAAAGAAAAAATGATATGACAAACAGCTGACCTAGAAAACAGATCAAAGAGAGGGAATTTTAGAATCACTAGACTCCCTAAAATCTATAACAAAAAGTATGCACATTATATCCTAATAAATTATAAATGAAAACTGCCCAGATGTATTAGAATCAGAAGCAAGTAGAATAGATTACTACATCCATACATGCCTTCATCCCAAACTTTTCCATTCTTATAACACACGTCATCATAAGATTCCTTGAAAAAGAATTGTGGTCTGAGGCAGGAGAGGGAAAGGACAAGATAGTCTGCATGATAGTGGCAGGGATATTGTCGCATATATTGATTGATACACCGGTAGTCAGGTCAGGAGAGATATATTAACTAAGTAGAAGCCCTAAAGAGTTTCAGGCTTGTCCTCTAGCCAAGGGCAGAACTGGGTATTTATGCAGAGAGGTTTTTCTCATTGTATATTGACTCATTGTACAGAGTCACAGTTCACAGAATTTCAGACTTGGAAAGCACTTTCACAACCACATAATCTAATGCATGTTTGAAAAAGGATCTCAATCCAGCCTCTGATTGACCTCTTCCCAAGGCAGCCTATTCATTCCACTTTTGGACAGCTGTAATTATTAGGAATTGTTTTCCTTACTTAGATCATAAGTTGCCTCTTTGCAATCTCTCATTCATTCTTGCTATTTCCTCTGGGGCCAAAAAAAAAAAAGTCTAACTCCTGTTCCATGTGACAATCTTTTAAATACTTGAATACTTCCTAGGCTAAAATTTCTAATTCCTTCAAATGCTCCTCAGATGCCATGAACTCAAGGTCCTTCACTATCCTGGATGTCCTCAGATCATTTTCCAGAATATCACCGTCCTTCCTAAAACATCATTCCCAGAAGTTAACTGAACACTCCCAACGAACAAGGCAGAGTACAGTGGTGCTATCACTTCCTCTTTCCTGGAAATTGGGTCTCTCTAAATGTAGCCTATATTACATTAGTTTTTTTGGCTGTTATATCACAGGGTTGACTCATTTCATTTCATTAAAACCATTGTATCTCTTTCAGACAAACCATGGTCTAACCATGTCTCCTTCATCCTGAATTTCTAAAGTGAATTTTTAACCTAAATTTGTGACATCACATTTTGTCTTATATTCACATTAATGTGTTAATCTCTTGAGATCTTTTTGAATCCTGACTGTCATAAAGTGGCCTAGCTTTCCCTCTCAGATTTGTATTGCCTGCACATTTTATAAACATTCCACCTCAGTGAGTCAAGGCATTTACTAAGATAATAGGCACTATGCCAGGCACAGGGGATACAAAGAAAAGCAAAAACCATGTCATTTTTCAAGTCATTGATAAAAATGTTAAACAGCATGAGATCAAATACAGATCCCTTGGCAATGCCAATGGACTACTCTTTCCAAGTTGACATGGAACTTGACTCTTTGGGTCAAATCAATCAACCTATTCCAAATCCACCTAATTGATTCTATCTTTTCCACAAGAATATCATGAGAGTCTTTATCAAATGCCTTAGTAAAATCTATGTACACTGTTCCCTCACTTTAACAGTGTAACATCCCAAATTTGGATCTGGAGGGGACCTTAAAGGTCATGGAGCCCAACCCATTCATTTTACAGTTAAGGAAACTGAGAACTAAGAAGTTTAGATGACTTGTTCAAGTTCACACAAACAGTGAGTAATAGTGAATGTGACACTGGGCCGGTCACTTATCTACTCTGAGCCTCATTTTTATTATTTATAAAACTGAGCAATGGACCAAAATATTTCTAAGGTTTCTTTCAGTTCTAAAAAGAAAAAGAAAACAGAGAAGCCAATGGCAAACTGCTCCAGTATCTTTCTCCAGAAAACCCCAAATGGGGTCATGAAGTCAGACAGGACTAAAAAATGACCGAACAAAAAAATGTAATCTTTACAATAATAATAGCTTACGAGTTCATAAAGTCCTTCTATATATGTAGTCCCCTTCTTGGGGATACATTATAGAGGGGTCCCACCCTCCATTTTAGAGCAGGTGAGGATATCCTCTGACTGTTTTTTATCTCTAATGAGGATACTTTTTTTTCTTTTAAAAATCTATTTATTTAACATATTTAGTTTTCAGCATTGATTTTCACAAGAGTTTGAATTACAAATTTTCTCCCCATTTCTACCCTCCCCCCCACTCCAAGATGATGTATATTCTGGTTGCCCTGTTCCCCATTCAGCCCTCCCTTCTGTCACCCCACTCCCCTCCCATCCCATTTTCCCTTCTTTTCTTGTAGGGCAAGATAAATTTCTATGCCCCATTGCCTGTGTATCTTATTTTCTAGTTGCATGCAAAAACTTTTTTTTTGTTTTTGAACATCTGTTTTTAAAACTTTGAGTTCCAAATTCTCTCCCTTCTTCCCTTCCCACTCACCCTCCCTAAGAAGTCAAGCAATTCAACATAGGCCACATATGTATCATTATGTATAACCCTTCCACAATACTCATGTTGTGAAAGATTAACTATATTTTGCTCCTTCCCAACCCATCCCGCTTTATTGAATTTTCTCCCTTGACCCTGTCCCCTTTCGAAAGTGTTTGTTTTTGATTACCTTCACCCCCATCTGCCCTCCCCTCCATCATCCCCCTCCTTTTTTTATCTTCTTCCCTCTTCTTTCCTGTGGGGTAAGATACCCAGTTGAGTATGTATGGTATTCCCTCCTCAGGCCAAATTTGATGAGAGCAAGATTCGCTCATTCCCCCCTCACCTGCCCTCTCCCCTCCTCCCACAGAACTGCTTCCTCTTGCCACCTTTATGTGAGATAATCCACCCCTTTCTATCTCTCCCTATCTCCCTCTCTCAATAAATTCCTCTCTCATCCCTTAATTTGATTTTATTTCTTTTAGATATCTTCCCTTCATCCTCAACTCACCCTGTGTCCTCTCTCTCTCTCTCTCTCTCTCTCTCTCTCTCTCTCTCTCTCTCTCTCTCTCTCTCCATATATATATATATATATATATATACACACACACACATACATGCACATTCACTTATATATATACATATAAACATATATATATATATATACACATATATGCATATTCCTTTCAGCTACTATGATATTGAGGTCTCATGAATCATACACATCATCTTTCTATGTAGGAATGTAAACAGAACAGTTCAACTTTAGTAAGTCCCTTATGATTTCTCTTTCTTGTTTACCTTTACATGCTTCTCTTGATTCTTGTGTTTGAAACTCAAATTTTCTATTCAGCCCTGGTCTTTTCACTGAGAAAGCTTGAAAGTCCTCTAGTTCATTGAAAATCCATATTTTGCCTTGGAGCATGATGCTCAGTTTTTCTGGGTAGGTGATTCTAGGTTTTAATCCTAGCTCCATCGACCTCCGGAATATCGTATTCCAAGCCCTTCGATCTCTTAATGTAGAAGCTGCCAGATCTTGGGTTATTCTGATTAGGTTTCCACAATACTCAAATTGTTTCTTTCTGGCTGCTTGCAGTATTTTCTCCTTGATCTGGGAGGTCTGGAATTTGGTGACAATATTCCTAGGAGATTGCTTTTTGGGATCTATTTGAGGAGACGATCAATGGATTCTTTCAATATCTATTGTGCGCTGTGGCTCTAGAATATCAGGGCAGTTCTCCTTGATAATTTCTTGAAAGATAATATGTAGGCTCTTTTTTTGATCATGGCTTTCAGGTAGTCCAATAATTTTTAAATTATCTCTCCTGGATCTATTTTCCAGGTCAGTGGTTTTTCCAATGAGATATTTCACATTGTGTTCCATTTTTTCGTTCCTTAGGTTCTGTTTTATAATATCTTGATTTCTCATAAAGTCACTAGCTTCCACTTGCTCCAATCTAATTTTTAAGGTAGTATTTTCTTCAGTGGTCCGTTGGACCTCTTTTTCCATTTGGGTAATTCTGCCTTTCAAGGCATTCTTCTCCTCATTGGCTTTTTGGAGCTCTTTTGCCATTTGAGTAAGTGTATTTTTCCTTTAGCAAGTCATTGACTTGTTTTTCATCGTTTTCTCGCATCCTTCTCATTTGTCTTCCCAATTTTTCCTCTACTTCTCTAACTTGCTTTTCCAAATCCTTTTTGAGCTCTTCCATGGCCTGGGACCAGTTCATGTTTTTCTTGGAGGCTTTTGGTGTAGGCTCTTGCACTTTGTTGACTTCTTTAGGCTGTATGTTTTGGTCTTCTTTGTCACCAAAGAAAGAATCCAAAGTCTGAGACTGAATCTGGGTGCATTTTCGCTGCCTGGCCATATTCCCAACCAGCTAACTTGACCCTTGAGTTTTTCAGCGGGGTATGACTGCTTGTAGACTAAAGAGTTCTATGTTCCATGTTTGGGGGGGATGTGCCAGCTCTGCCACAGCAGCACTGCTCCTTCCCCAAGAACCCCCAACCCGGACTGGGCTTAGATCTTCAGCAGGCTGTGCACTCCTGCTCTGATCTGCCACTTAATTCCTCCCACCAGGTGGGCCTGGGGCCAGAAGCAACAGCAGCTGTAGCTGCCCCACCTCCGCTGCCCCGGGGGCGGTGGCCGAACTGTGAACTCCTTCCACTCCCGCAGCTTTTCCCACTAACCTTCTCTGCTGTCTTTGGTGTTTGTGGGTTGAGAATTCTGGTAACTGCTGTAGCTCACTGATTCAGGGTGCTAGGGCCCGCTCCACCCAGCTCCTGGTCTGGTTGGTCTGAGCAGCTCACGCTGGGCTCTGCCCTGCTCCGCTCCCAGCTCCTAGCTCCCAGCTCCCAGCTCCATGTGGGATAGACCTCACCCAGAGACCATCCAGGCTGTCCTGGGCTGGAACCCTGCTTCCCTCTGCTGTTTTGTGGGTTCTGCAGTTCTAGAATTGGTTCAGAGCCATTTTTATAGATTTTTGGAGGGACTCGATGGGGAGCTCACTGTTTTCCAGCTGCCGTCTTGGCTCCGCCCCCGGAAGTCCTAATGAGGATACTTTTAAGTGGCTACTGAGCCAGAACTCTGTGGACATGGTAAATGGGCAATCCTTGCCCCTTGGATTTCCTTTCTACCCACAGGCCTCTAGGTATAAGCAAGTTTTTCTGAGCTCTGGAGGGATGGTGGGGAGAATGGGGAAAATGCTCTTTACCCCACTGGGCAGGCCCATGAGCCCATGGCCTCCTAGGTAATCTGTGTTTGGGAGAGGGCTGCCTCCTGTTAACGTGTTCATTTCCTTTGATATAGTTCTTGAGGCGGGTAGGTGGCATAGTGCATAGAATGCGAGATTTGGAACTGTATACTCCTCCTCTTCCTCCTTTTTCTTCTTCATCTTCATCATCACCTTCTTCTTCATCTTCTTCTTCTCTTACTCTTTCTCCTTTCTTTCTCTGTCTCTCTCTGCCTCTCTTTCTCCCCCTGTCTCTCCATTTGTCTCTCTGTCTATTTCTCTGTCTCTCTCTCTAACTCAGATCCTCTAACTCCAGAGTCAGTGCTTTCCCCCTTTGTGTCATGAAACCTTTTCAAAAAAAGAAATAAGATTAGTCCAGCATAATCTCTTCTTTAAAAAAAACTGATTGATTTATTTTACTTTTTAAAAGTATACACACGCTAATAAGATGCAGAAAATGTGGCACATTTGCTGGGTGATATTCTGCAGAGAACAGAGGATAATTCCCTAATAAAAACATTAATGAGGAGAACTTCTGCAACGTAAACACCTCTAGTTCACATGAATTTGCCTGCTGCAAAGTTAGTCTCTGACATCTAGCTTTTTGCTAAAATTAACACCATATTGTTTGGGATAGCTAACTATGAAAATCTTTAGCTCCTAAATGCAATATTTTGAGGGGAAAAAGAATGAAATTGTATATAATTGGTGAATCTACAGACTTTAAGTATGTATAATTCAATAGTAATTTAGTAAAGCTCAGAAAAATAAAAATTCCTCTTTGTCCTTGGCTGTTCTACCACAGTGTCTCAGTTTTTATTCAATAAGTGACATTACTTAATAAAAATGCATATTGGAAATAAAGAAAGGGATAATTGGGCCATAGACCTGACTGTTGTTTTAGTGTTTCTAGATTGGGTAGCCAATAAAACACTCTTATACTCTGGAGAAGAATATTCCAAAATGATTGATGGGAATTTGTTCTTACTTGTGGTTCATAAACTGTGGACTAACATTCAATGACATATAAAGAACAATGACTCAAAGTGGCCACATTTGGCAAGGTTGGGATGATTCAGAATAACATTTTCTTTTACTCTTTCAACTTTCTGGTGTGGTATTCATTATAGGATCTGGCACTACTTACAATGTTTCCTCCATTTCCATTCTAGCATAATTTTCAAATAAATGGCTGGCTGAAAATGAAGGTTCAACATAATTTTGAGCTCCTATTTTTTGGAAATTTCACACTAGAAGATACTAAAATTGTGCCAGAATTCAAGTGAGAGAAGAGACATTGGAAAAATAAAGAAAGTAGGCATGACCACTGCTTGATGAAGCCATCTTGGACCTTTGTGATCATTTCCTTTTCTAGATTTTCAATAACCATCTCTTTAATAACACATTCTGGAATTTTGCCAGGAATGGAAGTCAAGTTCACTGGTCTAGATGCCATTCCCTTTCTTTTTTGGAAAATTGAGACATTTGCCCTTCTCTAGTCCTGTGGTATCTACCATTCCCCAAATTCTTCCTAACATAATTGAGAGCGGCTCAATTTTTTTACATCAGTTCTTTCAAGTAGCAGACGCTGTAGTTATCTTTTTTTCTTCTTTTAAATTTTATTTTTAATTTATGGACTAAAACAAGCATTTCCATAACAAAGTACAATAAAAAAGAGAATCGTGCAAGAACTGCAAACCTACTATGTACAACTTGCCATTCCTTTCAAATATACAACAAAATTATCATGTAAATTTCTTTTTTTTTCTTCCCTTCCCCAACCCTTCCCCATCCTAAAGATGGCTACCATTAGACACAAATAGGTATATATGTGTAAAATTATTCTATACATACTTATCAGTTCTTTCTCTGGATGCAGATAGCATCTTTCTTTAAATGTCTTTTATAGTTAATTTGGATTTTTATAATAGTCAAAATAACTTATTCACTTAAAGTTGTTCTTAAAACAATATTGGTGTTACTATGTAATTGAAGTTATCCATTTTATACCTAACTTCTCTATCTCTTGTTTATTCATAAATTGTTTGCTATCCATAAGTCTGATAAGTAATATGTTACCTGTTCTTCTAACTTTCAGTAATTATCTTGACAAGGTAACTTGAACCCAGCAATGACAATTAGGTGCTCTCACTATCTCCTTTCTCATTTGAGGTATTCATTCCCTCTTGGTCATTTTTGTTCTCTCTTGCCCAGTCTAAAGAAGAGAAAACAAAAGCAAGTACTAAGCAATTCTATTTCTCTGTCATCAGTTTCTTCACCAGAATCATTCTCAACTTTAGCATGTCTTACATTGACTGGACACTACATACCTCACTTTTTAATTCATCCTCTATTTCCTGCTATTGCTTCCACTTTCTCAGAAACTTCTGTCATATACAGCTTGTTTTATAGAACTATTATATGTGTGTGAAATTTAACAAGAGCATTAACAAAACTTCTCTAGTTTTGTTCCCTTTGGTACCTTTTGTTTTCTTCTGCGCATAAAAGAAACAGTTAATTGATGCTATTTTTGCATATCTATCACTGCTCACTGAACTATCCCCCTCTGCACCACTGCTCCCCACGTTGAAGTCTTTTCTTGTAACAAATACGTATAATCTATCAAAACAAATCAACACATTGGTCATATCTGGGAATGCATCTCAGTCTGTGTCTCTAGGCCATTACCTAACAATTGTTTTTCTTTTATCTACATCATCATGATTCTCTATGGTATCCAGGTTAGTGGTTATAAGCAGGCAATTTTCTTTCTTTCTTTTTTTAGTTTAAAGTCTTCTTGATTAGATTTCCAATGCAAAAAGTAAATATATTTTTAACAATCCTTAGTAGGTGCATTCCATCATTGGCCTTAAGACTGTCATTCCTATATTTTAAGCTTCAGTGCAGAAACTCAAATCCAATTTTTGGATGCCGAAATCTTCACCAGTTTCATAACTTCATTTTCTTGCTCAAGATTTTGTAATCTTAAGCAATGCTTTCCAGATTCCCTCAGACGGTATTACGTGAGCTCCTGTTAATTGCCACAGGAGATAGTAATCATCTATTTTGACAAGACTTGGGAGATTCTCTGACACATATTGGATACATGCCACAGGAAGACAACAGATCTCTCTGTTGCTAACAGATCAATAATTGCCTCTTCCCTCCACACTTGGTCTTTCTTCCTTTCTCCTTTACATGACATTCTTCCACTCTCAAAATCCTGCTACAAGTTAGAATTTACCTCTTCAGATCCAGTTTCTTTTTGCTTTGAAAACTCTCTTTCAAGTTGCTTGTTTTTAGAAATACTTCATTGGCTCTGATAATGTGAAGTAAGGAGAAATATTCCTCAAGTAACTTGTTTTTGGACACAGAAATTTGCTGAATTTTACCAGATGAAGAGTAAATACCAGAAAACAATGTAGTATCCTTTTGCCCAAGGGGGAAAAGTTCACGCTGTCCACCATACAGAATTTCAGACTTGGATGAACCCCCAAATCAACTAATTCAACACTTATCAGGATAAAAATCCCTTATTCATATCCATGACATGTGCTTATCCACTCTTCTTACCCATCATAATAGCAAATTACTTTCTCTTGATATATCATTATGATAACATTCACCGAAATCTAAAATTAAGAATTTATATTTGTGACAATGGATTTATTCAGAATTTTATTTGAATCTTTCTATTTAAAAATATTTCTATGCAGAGAGTAATGCAACTTTGCACATCCAAAATGGAAAAATATGTGCATGTACTTAAAATTTAGGGCCACAGGATAATACCTTTAGAGCTGGAAGATGCCTTAATGCAACAGTTTTTAAAGTAAGGTCTAGGGATTCCTGGGGGTCCTTAGACCCTTTCAGTGGATCCTTGAGATCAAAACTATTTTCACAATAATACTAAAATATTTTAATTTCTGATAGATAAATATTGATAGATATAACCTACATTAAATAAAAGTCCTCTAGGAGATGCTCAATAAATTGTAAAGGTGCACATAAAGGGGTCCTGAAACCAAAAAGTTTGAGAACTGCTGCCATAGAGATTATTCAGTTCAAGCCTTTTATTTTCTAGAAAGAGGGAAGTTCAGATAGGTGATAGGAAGACCTTGCACCAGGTTTAATTACATAATGCTTATTCCTAACAAATAAATAAATGTTTAGATAAAGCCCACAAACACCAGAACTAGAAACAAATTAACCTTTCATATGAAATAAAAAATCTATTTACATAAAATATTATTTTAAGAATATATTTTGAGGGAGGGAGGATTGATCCAAAATGTCGGATGAAAAAGATTAAAGGAATCTGATTCCTTCAAATCCTTTCACCCTCCACCAAAGAAAATCTTTTTTATTTAAAAACCACTAAATAAAGAAAAATGGTTTAAAAAACATACAAAACTAAAAGGTTTTAACTTTTCAAAGCACAAAATTTTTAATAAATCTAATTAATAGAGAATAAAAATATTACAGAGACAATCAGCTAAGATATCAGAAACAATGAAGCTGGAAAAAGAAATCACAAAAGATTTCCTGAAGCATTCTCAAATAGATAATAACATTTAAATAATAAAAGGTATAATATTATTATTATCGCATAACACAGAACAATTCTAATACAAAGGCTAAGAAAACCACAAAACCAAATAACCTCTCTTTCATCTCTAATATCAGTTGCCAAGTCCTTCTGATGCTATCTTCACAATTTTTTCCTAGCCATTCATTTCTCTATGGAATGAAGTTGGTGTTTAAAAGTACGGGACCTAAGGGGAGGAAAATGAGGCACTAAACTAAAAAATCCAGCTATTCTAGGTGATCTCTTTATGAGTCATCAGCGAGTCCCCAGAGTGAATTAATTAGAAAGGGAGTAACATGATAGGATGAGAAATGATTGGCCATGCCCATTGAGGGACTTTTCAGTCAGTCCCAGTGAAGCTCCTACTCAGAGAACCCTGCTTCTGCTGAGATGCACAGAAGATGCTGCAGAAGGAGAGTTTTCAAGAAGTCATGTAGAGTAAGAATAGTAAGAAAGATTCAAATAGCAGAGCCAGCCATCAGAAGAAGCCAGTAAGGATTTCAGGAGTAAGGCTGAGTGGGCTTGTGGAGCATGAATCATGGTGCATTAGATTCTTTGATGCTAAACCACACTGGATTACAATGTGATACTTCTGTATCTCTTTCTGACTTGAATTCACTTTGTCCAGTATCACTGGTGACACTTTGGCTTTCTACAATAAGGCGATAATAAGGTAAATTTTAGACTACCTTAGGTCTTTCTGGATCAAATGTCTCCTGTAAGCAATATATTATTGAATTCTTTTTAATTCATTTTATGTCTTTTTAAACATTTTATTGGGGAGTTAATTTCCATTTAGATTCATAACTATTGGATGTCTTTTAAGCCACTCTAACATGTATTTGTTCTTATTGTGCATTTTATTAATAAAAATTAAACAGAACTGTTCTAAACAAAATTTCCCTCTTTTCTCAATAACTATGTAGGTTACTTTGCATTGGCCCTCCCTTTTGTCTAAAGATAGCAATGTTGTGACTCTTGGCCTTGACCAGAGCCCTTGGTTTTTTTTTTCTTTTTTGTTCCCTCTTTTTCTGAAATACCTTCATGCAAGATACAGTGATATAGTTACTATAGTGTTTAAGGGTTCACACATATATGATGTAAATCCTTTCTTTAAGATGGGCATACCTTAGATCTCATCACACATCATTGTACTACTTCTAATTTTGAACTCTGAAATTCTCCTCCTTGATCATAACCTCTCCTTCCTCTGCCATAATCCTCCTACATCTTTCTTTTATTGTCCCTGTAGCCTTCGTGACCTCTAGCCCTCCTCATTCAGTTTAGCATTTTCCTCCTTTCACAGTCTTGACCATACCATTAACCAATTAAACTATATATTTTTCTCCATTCTTGATGCCCTTGGTTTTTTGTCCCTCCACCCTTCATGTATTGCTAAATCTTCATGTATAGATGAACCCAAATATCTATCTTTCCCCCTCTTTGTCCTAAGATACTGTCCACTACTGAAGGAGTTTGTAGCCACCAAATGTGCCATCACACTGAAGGGGTCCACTATAAATTCATCTCATCTCAACCAGGCCATCATTGCTACATAGCAATCCTTTAATTCTCCTTGATCGACCTTTATTTCAGTCCCTACAGCAGCCATTCCAAATCTTTTCTTCTCTCTTTAAGTTCCTAATGTCACTCCACCTTCTTTCTAATGGCATATATCCTGGTCTCTTAATTTTCTTAGAAAATCAAGGCCATACATTATGAGCTACTAAATTCTCACCTCCACTCCTTCACCCACTCTCTCCTCCTTTAACTCTGGTCTCTGTCTTTTTAAACATGTGTCTCATAAATGATAACTGACTGACTGCTGACTGATTTGTAAAAACCAATCCCTCTGTCTATGTCCTCAATCTCATTGCTTCTCATTTCCCTGTCTCTCTTTCTTGAACACACATTTGATCTCTTCTTATCTGCTGGTTCCTATTGCCTACTCAGATTCCTGCATCCTTAAAAATCCTTGATCTTTTTATATTCTTAAAACGATATCCTATATCATTCCTCCCTTGTGTTTTCAGTCTCCTAGAAAGAATCATCTATACTTGCTGCCTCTACTTTCTCACCTCCAACTAACTTCCCAACTCCTTATAATCTGCTTCCAACCTAAACTGAAGCTTTTGTCTCAAAGATTACCAAAAATCTCTTTGCTAGATACTGAATTTTTCTTGGTCTTCACTCTCCTTGACTTCATCCTCCAAAGGCTTTCAATTTTTTTTAACATTGTTGACCACTGCTCCTCCTGTGTATGGTCTCCTCTCTACCTTATGTGACACTATTTTCCCTTGACTCTCTTACCTGTTTGTCAGATCATCTGTTTCCTTTGTTAGATGATAATTTCTCAAGTAATGAGAATGGATGCATACTCTTCCCTGTTGATCTCATTTGCTCCCATGAGTTCAGTATTATCTCTAGAAGGATGATTCCTAAATCTATATATGTAGTTCTAATTTCTCTTCTGAACTCCAGTCCTAAACCATTAACTTCTGGATAGACATTTCCTCTTGGGTAGTCCTTCCACATCTCAAACCTCTCAAAAATAATGGAAATCACAATCTTCTCTATCTTCTCCCTCCTCCCTCCTCCCAAACTTCCCTATTTTCTGGTGAAAGACACCATTAACCATTTAGGTCTGTAATTTTGGAGTCATCTTTGAACTGTCTCAGGACAGTCAGGAGTATACACGGACAGAGGGCACAGATATGAATTGAATATGATCAGATGATATGTTAAAAAACAAAATTAAGGGGTGAGAAAGAGATGCACTGGGAGAAGGGGGAAGAAAGAGGTAGAATGGGGTAAATTATCTCACATAAAAAAGGTGCGAAAGAATTTAGAAGAGAAAGAGAGCATTATGGGATGTAAAAATGGATAATTTTGATTACTTTAAATTAAAAAGGGTCTTGCACAAGCAAAACCAATGCAACCAAGATGAGTAGGAAATAAGAAAATTGGGGGGGGGGGAATTTACACCAAGGTTCTCTGATAAAGGCCTCATATCTCAAATATATAGAGAACTGAGTCAAATTTATAAGTTTGAGTCATTTCCCCATTGATAAATGGTCAAAGGATAGGAACAGACAGTTTTAAGATGAAGAAATCAAAGCTACCTGTAGTCATATAAAAATGTTCTAAATCACTATTGACTGGATAAATACAAATTAAAACAACTCAAGATACCATCTAACACCTAGAAGACTGGCTAATATGACAGAAAAAAATGACACATATTGGAGGGGATGTGGGAAAATTGGAACATTAATGCTCTGTTGGTGGAGTTGTGAACTAATCTAACCATTCTGGAGAGCAATTTGGATCTATATCTAGAGATTTATAAAATTGTGCATATCCTTTGACTCAACAATACTAGGTCTGTATCCCAAAGAAATCAAAGGAAAAGGAAAAAGGGCCTACAGGTACAAAAACATTTGTAGCAGCTCTTTTTGTGGTGGCAAAGAATTGGAGACTGAGGGGATGCCCATCAACTGGGAAACGGCTGAATGAGCTGTAGTATATAATTGTGATGGAATACTATTTTGCTATAAGAAATGAGCGGCAGGATGCTTTCAGAAAAACCTGGAAAGATTTACATGAACTGACGCAAAGTAAAGTGATCAGAACCAGGAGAACATTGTACACAGTAACGGCAATATTGTATGATGATCAACTGTAAATGACTTAACTATTCTCAGTAATACAAAAATCCAAGACAATTCTGAAGGATTTATGATGAAAAATGTTATATACCTCCAGAGAAAGAACTGATGGAATCTCAATGAGGATCAAAGTATACTGTTTTATTTTTAAATTAAAAAAAATTCCTTGGGTTTCTTTGTGTTTTCTTTCACAATATAACTAATAGGGAAATGTGTTTTGCATGACTATATATGTATAACTTTTGTCATATTGCTTCCTTTTCAATGGTGGGGGGGAGAAAAGAGAGGAGGAGAGAATCTGGAACTTAAAATTGTAAAAAGAAAATAACCACCAACAACAAAGGTTAAAACAGTTTACATATAATTGGAAAAAAATAAAAAATTTAAACTAAATAAAAAAGGTCCACACAACCAAACAAATAATAATAATAATAGGCAAGACTGGAAAGTGATTTAAGATAAACATAAACCCTAGTAACTGATCTAGCAAAAAAAGAGCTTGAAAAGATAATTGCAAATTACTCATCACCCCCAAAATACAAAGAAACAAAGAATACCATAGTCTAGGAATCATAAAACAAAATTGATCCAAAATATTGGTAACAAATTGGAGAGGGCTAATCAAAAGAATCCAAAGGATATCTATTGTGAAGAATCTTAATTTAACTCACCCAGAAATATAGTCGCCAAGTTCCAGAACTTTAATGTCAAATACAATCTTGCAAGCATCCAGAAGAAAGTAATTCATGTATAAAATAATAGAGTAATTCATGTATAAAATAAAATTGTGTAACATTATTCTACAAGATGAAAAATAAAAAAAGACCTAGAATGCAAACTACCAAAAAGCAAAGGAAATGATCTCACCCTCAATTTCATATCCTTCAAAACTGAGCACATTCCATCATAAAAAAATAGCCCCAAAATTGAAATATTTTCTCATGAGAAAACCAGAACTATGCAGAGTCCTTGACATTCAAATCAACTAAACAGTTGAAAAAATATTGTTCAATTTGTTTTATTTCAATTTTCACAGTATTTTCTACCTCCTCTCCTCACCCAATTAAAAATAAAAACAAAACCCTTACAACAACTATGCATGATCAAGCAGTGCGAATTTCTACATTGGCCATGTACAAAATATATTTATCATTATGCATTTTGAATCCATCACCTTCCTGTCTGTACGTGGGTTACATATTTTATCTTCAGCCCTATGGAATAATGGTTGGCTATTGTATTGGTCATAGTGCTATCAAAATTGTTTGTCTTTATAGTGTTATTGTTACTTTTATAGTTTTTTTTCTCCTGGTTCTTCTCACTTCACTCTGCATAAGTCCACACAAGTCTTCTCGGGTTTCTCTTAATCTATCCCTTTCATCATTTCTCACAGAATAATAATATCTGATTGTTTCATATAACATAATTTGTTCTATTATTTTCCAATTGATGGACACCCCCTTAGTTTCTATTTCTTTGTCATTATAAAAGGAGCTGCTCTAAATATTTTTGCACACATGGGTCCTTCTCCTTCTTCTTTCTTTTTATGGTATAGGCCTAGTAGAGGTATTGCTAGGTCAAAAGTTTAGTGACATTTTGAGCACAGTTCCAAACTGCATCCAAAATGGCTATACCAATTTACAGCTCCACCAACAGTTCATCAGTTAGCTTGTGTTCCTATAGCCCCTTCCAACATTTGTCATTTTCTTTTATTGTCATTGCTGCCAATCTGATGGGTATGATGTGGAAGCTCAAGGTTACTTTAATTTGTACTTCCCTAACTAGTAGTGATTCAGAGCATTTTTATGGCTATTAATGGCTTGAATATCTTCCTTTTAGAATTGCCTGTTAATATCCTTTGGGCATTCATTGATTGAGAAATAGCTCTTATTCTTACAAATTAAAGTCGATATCATGTATATGGAATTATATCATACTATATATATATAGAATATATATACATACACATATATTTGTGTGTGTATTCATATGAAAATTGACCTTCATCAGAGAAATTTGCTACAAAGTCATCTCTCCACATCTAATTAATTCTCTTCCAACTTTAGCTACATTGGTTACATTTGCCCATTTTTGTTTTCAATTTTATGTATTCATAATTACCTATTATGTAATCACAATCTTGCCTATCTTCTGTGATGTTCTCAAGCCTTTGTTCAGGCATGAACTCTTTCCTGATAACCAGACCTGAAAGGCAATTTCTTCCTTGTTCCTTTAACAAGTTTATGATGTGACTTTTTACATCTAAGTCACATATATATTTGAAGCAAATCTTGGTATATGGCGTGGAATGTTAGTCGAATCATAATTCTGTCAGACTAGTTTGCAGTTTCTAAGCAATTTTTGTCAAATAGTGCATATATGTTAAGTACTAATATTAATTCATCCTCTATTGTATCTTTTAGCATAATGCAGTTCCCTGTTTATCTCCTTTCATCATTTATTTTTGTTTTGGCCTCATATGAGATAATGATTGCTAACCTTCCCCCCCCCACCACCTTTATAGCTCAGCTGACACTTAATAGATAATCGCTCCAACCTCTTTACTCTGTGTGAGTCATTATCTTTCAAGTATGTTTCTTATGAACAGCATATTTTTGAATTCTGTTTTCTAAAAGACACCCTGCTCTCCTTTTCTATTTTATGAACGAGTTCAACCTGTTCACATTCACAGAGATGACTATTGTGTATTTTCTTCCATTCCATTCTCTTATACTTTTTCTTGGTTCACTGTACTCTCTTTACATAGAAGAGGGTGTTGAGAGAGGAACATAATCAATACTAGTGCTTTATGCTTGATGTTATCTGCTTCTGTTCATTTGTCTTTCTACTCTTTCCCTCTTTTAGGCCCCAATCAGACTTTTTTCCTCCCTTTCCTCATTCCCTACTGTCTCCCTGTTGTACTTCTTTTTGTGTGTAAGGATGTGTGTGTTTCTTTTATGATCCCTTATGACATTAGAGTTCTGAGGGGAAGCATATCAATTCTCCCTGTTTGAATGTAAACATCCTTATATGGTAACCTCTAGTTGCTCATGCATGTTTGCCTTTTTATGTCTACTATTGGTTAGGTTTGCACATTTTTGTTTTCAATTTTATGTAATCATAAATGCTTATTATTTAACCACAATCTTGCCTATGTTCTGTGAGGCTCTCAATCCTTTGTTCAGGCTACTCAATTCTGGTGTTTTCATCAGGATCACTTGGAAGTCCTGTATTTCATTAAAAGTCTATTTCTGGGGTAGGTAGGTGGCACAGTGAGTTCAAATCCGGCCTCAGACACTTGACACATGTACTAGCTGTGTGACCTTAGGCAAGTCACTTAACCCCAATTGCCCTGCCCAACCCCCCCAAAAAAGTCTATTTCCCACACCTCATATGATTATATTCAGTTTTCTTGGGTAAGTTATCCTTGGTAATAGCCTACATCTTTTTGATTTTTGGAATATTGTAAAATAAGTGCTTTGTTTCTCTATCATGGTAAATGCTAAATCTTCTATATTCTGACTATGGCTTCTTGGTACTTGAACTCTTTTTGTTTTCTTTTCAATTACTTTAGTAACTTTTGTTTGGTATTCCAAGATTGTCCAATAGACAAATTCTACAACTTTGAAATTTTACCAGCAATGGAGGAACATGCACCTGTTCCTGCATAACTCTGCCAGTCTTGGATTTTATTGGTTTTAACAATTTGTTCCTAGTTTGATGAGTGTGAGGAATGAAAATGAGCATTTTCAAAGTGATCACTAAACATGTGCTTCCTCTTATGAAAACTGAGATCCTTTGTGAACTGGAAATTAACATCATGACTTTTAAACTGTTTTAGAAGTCACTTTTTAACAAAATCATAAATTTAGAGCTTGAAGGGACCTCAGAGCTCATCTTGTCCAAGTAAGTACTAGAAATGGTATCTGATCCCAGATCAACTCGGTCATAGTCTAGTACTTTTCCCACTGAACCAGGACTATCTGATGATAGTAAACTTCCTCTAGAAATGATTGTCTTTGAAGCTAAATCTTTCAGTATCTGCAAGTCATCTTTATCCATCATGTCTAAAGGGAAAGCTCCTTCCTCCTTTGTTGTTAGAGCTCTATGAATTTGCTTTCCATCTTCTAATGGAACGAGTTTCTTAGATACATATCTTTCACAGTCTAAGTTCCCTTTGTTCTTTTCGGTATTTCTTGGAAGTACTTAGCTCTTCCTATTGCTTAGTTTTCCACTTGTTGTCAACTTTGACATTATTAGTTTTCAGAAGCTTCTGAAAGCTCAGGGCTCATTTTTGGCTTTTTGGTTCCTTCATCTTCAGGCCTCTCAGCAGTAGCACCGAGTGGGGCAGCCTTTCTGGGATCTTCCATAGGTACCACGGAGGAGAAGGATCCCAGTCCACCACCAGACACTGCCCCAGCAGCACCCTGAAAAACACACATGTGGTCACAACTAAGATACCACAAGCAGAAGCCCAAGCATGATGACCTCGGATCACAGTCACAAGGCTCTCTTCCTAAGGTCTCTTCGCAACCAGAAATGGTGAATGGGATTAGACACCCACTTGTGCAGTCAGGGAGAAAAGAGCCCACCCTCTACAGATGGCAACCAGGATAGCAGCCCTTGAAGGGAGGGAAGGGACCAAGGGCAAGGAGAGAAGGTTCATGTGCTTAAGCATGAGGGACTTAAACTCTTTCTTTTTAGCTGCTTGTAATATTTTTTTTGTTTGACCTGGAAACTCCAGTTTTTTTCCTATTTTCTCTTTGCCTTCTGGTTCTAGTAGATATAGGCAGTTTTTCATGATTTCTTGAAATATAATATCTAGACTCGATTTGGTCATGACTTTCAGGTGAGTTCAAGGTTTAAGTCATTCTGAAATTCTCTCTCCTTGATCTATCCATGAGGTCAGCTTTTTAATATACAAGATACCTTACATTTACTTCTATTTTTCAGCCTTTTGACTTTAAAAATATTTCTTGTTACCTCATGGAGTTAGTAACTTCTGTTTCACTCATTTTAACTTTCAAGCAGTCTATTGCTTGGATAAGTTGTTAATTGTAATTGTTGTTAATTCTACTAAATTGTTAATTCCACTTTCAAGTCTTCCCAGAAAATTTCTCATTTCTTTTCTAATTCTTTCCTCTATTGCTATCATGTCTTTTATAAAATCATTTGAACTCTTTTAAAAAAACCCAACTTTGGCTTCATTTCTTGCAGGATTCTCATTGACCTTTTATTCAAGCTGTGTCTTTCTTTTCAGCTCTGCTTATAGGTGTTTTGGATTTATTATTTTCTCCAGGTTTTTGTCTTGGCAGTTTCTGGTACTATAACAGCTCTTTATTACAGCATTTATTTTTGTTTAATTGTTCACTCATTCTTTGAGAATTATTTCCTACATTTAAGACTTCATATCGGAGTCTGGCTCTACACATGTCTGGAGAAAATGGCACAGCCTTATTTGATAGTTTTTGGGTGGTTTTTGGCACCCTGATTCTACTTTCTCCTTGTATTGGTTGCTCTGTTTTTTGAGGATCTCAGTGATGGTTTTAGCTAAGGACCTGCAAACTTTTAGTGCACCCTACTTGTTTTGATTTAGGGTGAAGTCTGGTTGCTACCTTCTTTGAGTTTTGCAAAAAAACTGATTTGGGTTTGGGTGCCACAATTCTGGGCTTTCCCCTGGTTGGAGATCTAGTAGACTACTATAAATCCCAGCCACTGCTAGCTAGTTAATTTGGGCAGTTCAGAGCAACAGAACTGCAGGATCCTCCTTTCTATGAACTTCCTTTTCTGGTCCCTCAGTCATGGGCCTTTGATCAGACTTCAGGCTGAATCCATGTCACCGCATCAGCTACTACTTATTTCCGTTCCTGTTCTTTGTTCTGTACACAGTCTCAAGCCAGATCTGAATTGGCTCCACTGGAATCATGACTACTCCTTGTACTTTCACATACACACAGCCGAAAATTAGTATGATAATCTCAACTTGAATGCAAGTAATGAATAAAGGATTATTCTATACTGCTATAAAGAGATGATAAATCTAGCATACTTTTAAAGTCACTTCTAATTTAGGGTCATGGAAAGCACAACGGTTAGGAATTTAAAGGAAAACCATCCAAAAACAAAACAGACAGAATTAGATCATCTGGGGATAGAAGGGAAGGAGAGGTGTGGTTCCAAGTAAAGGTTAATCAAACAAAGAGGTAAAGGAGTATAGATTCATGTCTAAATCATGCTCTTATCTAGAATATGCAGGGAAGGGTAAAAAAAATAGAAAAACATTATATCTGGGATCTGTTTTTAGTGTGGGCATGTAGGATGAGGAAAGGGACATGGGCGGATGATTAAAACTAAATTGATACAAAATAAGGAAAACTTTATTTGTATTTGTGTGGGCATGTGAGGGAGATTATCTGTTATTGCAGGGAGGAAGACTAAAATATTGAAAACAAAACAGGCAGTATAGCTTCTTGTGGTGACAAAAGGGAAAAAATGGCAACATAACAGCACCCAACAGAGGACAGTAAAATTTAATAATTATAAACTTGAATGTTAATGGGTTAAATCTACCACAAAAAATGAATCATCATCTTGGATTAGATAAAATCCAATAATTTAGAGCTTCTAAGTAGCACACATAAATCATAAGAATGTATATAGATACAAAGCAAAGGGTTGGAATAAGCTCTATTATGTTTTAATTAAATTCAGAAAAGCAGGAATTGCAATCACAAAGCAGATACACAATTATAAACTGTACCAAATTAAACAGATACAATTAAAAGAGACAAGTAGGAGAGCTATATTATGATTAAAAAAATGCAGATCAACAAAAGAAAAACAATTTATTAAGGGCATCTTACATGCTTAGAACTGGAAAGTGCTAGGAATAAAAGGAAAGAAAAAAACCAGGTCCTGCTTTCAATGAGCTCACAGTCTAATATAGGAGACAACATGCAAACAACTATGTACAAACAGGATATATGCAGGATAAATTGGAGATTATCTAAGAGGGAAGATGCTAAGATTAATGAGTACCAGAAAAGCTTCCTGCAGAAAATGGAATTTTAAATACCACTACTAGGTCTCTACCCCAAAGAGATCAAAGGAAAAGGAAAACAACCTATATATACAAAAATATTTATAGTAGCTCTTTTGTGGTGGCAAAGGATTAGAAATTGAGGAGATGATTATCAATTGGGAATGGTTGAACAAGTTGTAGCACATGATTGTGATGAAGTAGTACTGTGCTATAAGAAATGGTGAGGGGCTTGGTTTCAGAAAAAGCATGGCAAGACCTATATGAACTGATGCAAAGTGAAGTGAGAAGAATGAGGAGATCATTGTGCACAGTAATAACAATGTTGTAATGATGATCAACTATGAAAGACTTGGCTACTCTGATCAATACAACTGATTGAGGCAATTCCAAAGGACTCATGATGAAGGAATGCTATCCACCTTCAGACAGAGAAATGATGAACTCTGAGTGCAAACTGAAGTATAATTTTCTTGCTTTCTTTCTTTTTTCTGATATGGCACTTAACCTCTTAATACTTCAACCAGCTCTCTAAGACTATAAGTTATGGAGTCAAAACTACATTGGTAGAGGAAACTCCTTACTGGGAATTCCCTATACCAATAAAATCACAGGTCCATTTAAAAACTTAAATACACACATGTACACACACACACATATGTGTATATATGTATATACACACATATATATAAACATACATGCATATACTCAATGGCACAGGAAGTTCTCCAAGGGAAGCTGACTGAAATGGAAATAATCCTAGATAGTAGGCTCTAATTCCAGGCAGCTCTGTTAAGATTCTCTACAAATTAGGATATGTGGGAAAATTGAGACACTAATACACTGTTGCTGAAGTGGTATACTGATTCAACCATTCCGTGGAGCAATTTGGAAGTATGCCCAAAGGGCTATAAAACCATGCATATCTTTTGATCAAGCAGTACTGCTACTAGGTCTATATCCCAAAGAGGTAAAAAACCAAAAGAAAAAAAAACCTATGTACAAAAATGTTTATAGGAGAATTGGAATTGGAAAGAATTGGAGATTGAGGGGATGCCCATCAATTGAGGAATGGCTGAATAAGTTGTAGTATATGGTTATGATGGAATACTATTGTGCTATAAGAAACAGTGAGCAGGATGTTCTCAGAAAAACCTGGAAAGGCTTACATGAGCTGATGCAAAGTGAAATGGGCTGAACCAGGAGAATATTTCTGAATGCAGATCAAAGCATACTTTTTCTTTACTTTATTTTTCTTGAGTTTTTTTTGTCTGTTTTCTTTCACAACATGATTAATATGGAAATATGTTTTGTATGATTGTACGTGTATAACCTACATCAAACAACTTGCTTTCTCAATTTGGCGGAAGGGGAGGTAGGAAGGGAGAGAATTTGGAACTCAAAAATTTTAAAAAAAGAAATGTTAAAAATTGTTTTTACATGTAATTTAGGGGAAAATAAAATAATGTTAAAAGTTTCTCTACAAATTGAAGATGAAGATAAACAAAATTGAAGTCTTGTGCAAAATGCTGAAAAAAGTATATTTGATAGATCCACGGAGACGTCTGAATGTGCATATTAGAGAATATATGTATTTCTTTTTAGGTGCCTGTGAGATTTACATTAAAAAATCAATCATGTATTAGAATGCTAAAATATCATCTAAAAGTTGGGATCTGTTAAATCGTAAAGCACATTCTTTACAAACAATAATATTACGAAAATCAGAACCAATAAAGGAAATATGGACAAAAGGCCAGGACACTTTGATACTCAATGAATTAGTGATCTCATTAATTTGGATACTCTCTCAATTAGCGCAAATTACAACTCATCTGTTCCTTCTCACTCTCTATGATTCTTGGCAATATCTGCTAATAAATCCACTACAAGGGTCCCATCCAGCTCCTCACTCTTGCTCACCTCACATTCAGTAAGTTGAACAATATTTCTACCTCCAGAATACCTCTTCCATCAACCCACACAGTTTGTATCCAAGATGTACAGATGGAGATGGACAGGAGACAGGCAGACAGAGACTGAGAGACATCAGCCTTGGTGGTGATTTGGGGTGGGGGTGGGGGGGCACTGGCAACTGATGGGATCAGAAGTAGTATCATGTAGAAGATGGCATTTGAGTTAAACCTTGAAGGAGACCAGGGACTCTAAAAGTCTGAGGTGAGGAGTGAGTATGTTCTAAGCTCCTATAGGGATGGAAAGCCAGCAAAATGGTATAGAGATAAGAAATAAGAGTTTTACGTGTGACGTAATAATAAAAAAACTAGGTTGACTAGACATGAAGAGGAAAAATATTGGGAACAAAAAGGTAGGTCTGGGACAGGTTATGAAGGAGGGCTTTAATTGCCAAGCAGATGAATTTATATAGTCAGACATGCACTTTAGGAAAAGCACTTTGCCAGCTGCATGGAGACTAGATTAGAAAGGTGTAGGACGTGGCACCTGAGCTGGGTTTTGAAGGAAGCCAGCGGTTTTACAAAATAAAAGTGAGAAGAGAGTACATTTCAGACTTGGGGAGGGGATGAAAGGTAGGGAATCTCCTATCCAGCCAAGAAAGTGGGAGATGAAAGGTCATATCTGAGGAATAGTTAGTAAGTTACTTTGATGGGAATGGTGAGTGTATGAAGGGAAATGACAGGACACAAGACTAGAAAGATAGGTGAGATCTTTAAGATTCTTTTAACCTTCAGGGGGCTTTCAAAGGAAGAAATCCAAATTATCAATAACCATATGAAAACTGCTCCAAATACCCATTAATGACAAAAATTAAAGCAATGCTGAGATTCCATCTCATATCCATCTGATTGACAAAAATGTCAAAAAAGGGAAAAATGATAACTGTTGGCGGGGCTGTGAGAAAACTGGTAGAGCTATGAAGTGCTATAGCCATTTAGTAAGGCAATTTTGGAACTTCAGCCCTAAAGTTACTAAATTGCCCATACCCATTGACCCAGGTCTACCACCTATACTCCAAAGACAAAGAAAGAAGAAAGAGACCCATGTGGACAAATATAATTATAGCAGTTTTTTTGTGGCAAAGAACTAGAAACTAATGGGGTCCCCATCCACTAGAAAATGTATGAAAAATGTGGTATATAAATGCAATGAAATACTGTAAGAAATGACCAAAAGGACAGTTTCAGAGACAACTAGAAATTCTTGAGTGAAGTGAGGAAAACTAGGGGAAAAACTATACAATAACACAAACATTTTAAAACTAAAAAGTTTGAAAGACTTAAGAATTCTGCTCAATGCAATGATCGACCATGATTCCAGAAGACCAGTGATGAAGAATGTGACCCAATGTTAGTAGAGAGATGATGGAATCAATATGTTTAATGAGATAATATATTTAGACATAGCCAGTGTGGGAATTTGTTTCCTTAACTATGAATATCTGCTAGAAATGTTTGTATTTCTTTATTTTTCATACTTAATGGGGGTGGAAATGGGAGGAGAGAAAAATTCTTAACCAAAAAAATTGTAATTAAGAAGATTTTTTTTCAACCTCTACAATTATGACTCGTTTTTAGGCATGGATAAATATAAGTTGGCATCCCTACTATCATGACACTTATAAACTAATTTTTTGAGGGGATGGCAATTTGCTCAAGACCTGTGATTTATTACTTTAAGGGAAGTCTAGTGTGGAAAGACCCTCCACTGATATAGAGCACCAACTCTTCTTACCATCACAGAAAATTTTCGGGGGGGGGGCAGCACTGATAGGATAGGAGATAAAACATGTACGAATGTCTACAAAATAAAATAGAAGATGAAAGTAAAATAACATAGACATAGATAAAATAGCCTAGTAGTTCAGAGCAGGGGAAGCATATTTTAATTGTGAAAATTTGACCTTGGTGTAATTTGAATTGGACCTAGGAAGATGAGTAGGAATTAGGTAAAATGCTTCAGGCAGAGGAAACAATATAATCAAAAGCACAGAGGCAAGAAAACATGGGATGTATTCTGGAATTAACTCATAACCCATTGTGACTGAACAGCAAAGGAACAACAGAAGGTAGACACTACAGTCAAACTGTAGAGAGCTTTAAATTTGTCTGCTGAAGGCTTATAGATTTTGTTAAAAGACAATGGAAAGTCACTGAAAGCTTTTAAGCAAGGGTCATAACTTGCCATTCTGAGCCCCTCCCCCATAAAAATACCAAGATATCCTTTCTAGCTCCACTTCCTTTGAAAAATAATATGAACTCCTTGAGAGTAGGGTCTGATTTTACCTCTTCTTTTGTATCCCTAGTGCTTAGCACAGTGCCTACTACATAGTATGTGCTTAATAAATTTTTGTTGAAGTCAGTTGAAAAGGAACCAACAAGTCTGAGTGGCTCCCTGCAACAAACACTATGATGCATGCTATTAAGCAAAGTTTGATTTGGGACCCCTCTTGTGGAGGTAACCAACCTTCCCACTCTCTTGAGAATAGGATCCATGCAAAATAAACATACATTCCTGAAGTCCAACTTGTGTTATGTTTTAAATGTATAAATGTAGGACTCTTTCCATTCAAGTGCAGCCAACCTTCTAGAGTCAGTCATTAAATGGAAAATCTTACCATTTTGTAGATAAGGAAATAATGTTACAGAAGCTACCCAGCTGGCTGGCCTCAATGAGTCAGGAGCACAGAGCTAAAGCTCTGAGATTCCAGGGCTCTTCATTCTGAGCCTAATACTCAACCATTGTTGACACATTTCTTGCCTTCTGCCACTCCCTTCCATTCCCCCTCACTTTCCAAAGAATAAATCAAAGGTATGCGCAAGGAAGAAAGTTCTCAATTTTCATAAGAAATCTTATTTCCTGCCTTGGTTGCTCATGGAGGCAGGAAGAAAGAGAGAAATTAAGAAAGAAGCCACTCAGGTTCTGTTGCCAGTGAGAACCCAGAGTTTGGTTTCGTGCTATATCTGGAAGGACCAGAACATCATTGTAGCTGAATCCAAAGCACCTATTACGGTCCAGGAGAATGTAAGTTCCTAATGGTCAAGGACTGTTTCAGTTGGGACCTTCCACCCCAACTGAATCAAGTTGAGTCAACAAGAATTTATTCTGTGAGGGACGCTCATAGATTTCCAAGCACTACAAGCACTCAGATAGTAGCCATATCTATGGAAATATGTTGTAACATAATATTATGCTCTGATTTCATAGTGATTTTTATAGACTGGTTAAGGGCTTAAATTCTGTAACAGCTTTAATACTTTGAATTCTCCTCCCCAATACTCAAATGGATCAATGATCTCATACATTTGGAATTCCCATCCAAGAAAGAAGATCACAACTTATCCACGTCTGCCCATCCTGTCTAACTGTGGCCTCCCATAAATTTGCCATGACGGCTCCACTCAATGTCGTGAACCTCCTTCCTGAATTCCTTGAATTTTCTTTTTTAAAAAAAAACTGGGAAAAATGGAAAATCTCTCATTTCTCACTATCCACTACATTTGAAGAATTTTACCCTGTGGCAGGGGGTCGGAGATGGAAGGCTACCTTTTATAAAGACCTTTCCTGGTCCTCCCAGCTTTTAGTGCCTTCTCTTCTGAGATTACTTGCCATCTCATTTGTCTATATCTTGTATGTTCCTAGTTATTTCTGTCATTTCCCCTATTGTAATGTGAGATTCTTAAAGGCAGGGACTGTGTCTTTTACTTTTTTTTGTATTTTCAGCACTTAACACAGTGGCTGACAAATAGTAAGCATGTGATAAACTCCTGTTGACTTAATGAATGACAATTAAAAATGAGACTAACATTTCTAATGATACCCACACCAAACTAGCTCTGACTCACATTTTCTAAAAGTAGTTTCTGATCTTGTTCCATTTTTCAGTAATACAGTGGTTCCAACCACAACTAGCTTCTAAATGCTGAAACTGAAGACAGAGTATCTATTACTGAAAGCAATGTTCTCAGGGTGGAAAACCCCAAATTATAAGACTGAGAGTGCGAAACCTTGTTTCCTAATCATTTTACGCTTAATTCTAAATTCTGTACTTCCTGTGAAACAGCTGACAAATAGTAGACGCCTACTTACATTAGAAATGTAATAGGAGGTGTTTTGATTGAGTAAGGGAAGGTGGCATAATATATGAAGCCTGGGGTTTGAATTCAGAGGCCCTGGTTTTGCTACTTCCAGCCTGTGTCACCTTGGGCAAGTCACTGGATCTTTCTAAGCCTGTTTTCTCATCTATAGAATGAGATTAGACTACTCAATCTCTAAGGTCTCTTCCAGTTCCAAATACTATGAACTATGAAGAATGTACTAAATGCTAGCTGTATAAAAACCTTTGTGATAATAATAGTTAGCATTTATATAGGCACTGTACTAACCACTTTACAATTATTCTCTCATTTGATCCTCGCAACATCCCTAGGAGGTAGATTTTTACAGATGAGGAAAACGGAGGTTAAGTAACTTGCCCATGACCATAAATGTAGTAAGTGTCTGAGATGGGATTTGAACTCAAGTGTTCCTGACTCCAGACCTGTCATTCTATCTACTGTGCCATCTAGCCACCTACTCTGAAGCCCCATCACAGCACTGAGGCTACTAATGGTTCTTAAAGGTTATTCCAAAAGAGAACAAATTCCAGATGGTACTACCAAGGATGGGCCTGGCAATGAATTGAATCATATCTACCAAATCTAGCTAATCACCAGAAGTTTGGTCATCAGGTGATAAAATTTGAGAGTCAATGGCAATTCATGAAGACATCTACTAAGTTATGAAGGGGTTTTGACCGGCATGAGTGAAAAGACCACTCACACCAATGAATGAAGTAATAAATGAACAAATGAAGGATTGAATAAATAACTGAAAAAAATTTATAAAACACTGATGTGCAAAGCACCATGCCAAGCACTAGCTATCAAAAAGTTCACATTCTAAGAGGTAAAGACAGCCAATAGCTAAATTTATGTATTGCCTACTATGTGCCAAGCACTGTGCTGAACACTTTACAAATATGATCTCATTTCATCCTCACAACAACCCTGGAAGCTACAGGCTATTATCACTCCCATTTTATAGTTGATGAAAGTGGGGAAAGAAGAGGTTAAGTGACTTGTCCAGGGTCACACAACAACTAAGTGTCTGAGTCTAGACTTGAACTGAGTTCTTCCTGACTCTGGGCCTGGTGTTCCATCTACTGTGCCACCTTAGATGCGTCAAGATGACACATATGGAAGATTTCAGTTGAAATCACTGACCTTTCAAAGTGTAAAAAAAAGAAGGAAAGAATAGGAAAGAAAATTTAACATTATATGTGTGTATAATGTCCAACTGAACATTATATGTTCATATATTATATATGAAAATTAAATATTGTATATGTACACATACATACATGCATATATAATCTGTACATTATTCTAAATACATCTTGAACCAATTTATATGTTTATCCTGTAGCATTTATGAACTATATCTATTATATCCTCCACCAATGAATTATATCTATTGTATCCTCCACCAAAACCTTACTCTTGGTGTCATCCTGGTATAGAGATGACACTGGGTTCTTAAGGCTATGTCCATAAAACACAAGCTTTAGCAAGTCTTCATCTAGTTTCAAAGGCCTTGTGCAATTCAAGACCTAGTGGCAGACTGTATGTCCTGTCTGAGGACCAAGTGTGAAGAGGCTCATCACTGGATTAGTCACAGGATGGAGAATATTTTTGGTCACAGGGACTTTCAAAGTCTATCTACTAAGCTGTCAAGCCAACAGGTTGTTCTAGGCATAGTGCTTTATAGAGAGAGGCAGTGTGGCTTAAGTGGACAGAATGTTCCACCTGGAATTAGGAAGCCCTGAGTTTGAATCCTCCTCTAGCTATGTACTACTTGTGTGATCCTAGGAAAGTCATTTAGACTCTGTCAATCTCAACTTACCAATCTGGAAAAAGTAGGATAATGACAGCACCTACCTCCAAGGCTGTTGTAACTTGAAAAAACTTGGAGCACTATATAAATGTTAGGTAGTGTTATTATTAATGACATTATAGGATTCTATTACATTAATGAATTACAATTCATTTAATAATACAATTAACAACTTCAGCAAAGTAGCAGGATATAAAATAAACCCCCCACAAATCATTAGCATTTCTATATATTACCAACAAAATCTAGCAGGAAGAGATGGAAAGGGAAATTCAATTTAAAATAATTGTAAGACAATATAAAATAGTTTCCAAGACACACATAGGGACCCAGTGATGCTTCTATTAGATCTATACTCCAAAGGAGCAGTTTTTAATCTTTTTGCATCCTGAATCCCTTTGGCAAACTGGTGAAGTCTATGGACTCCTTCTCGGAATCACGTTTTTAAATGCACAAAATAAAATACATAGGATTAAAAAGAAACCAAATATATCAAAATAAAGAAATAATTTCCCCCCCCATATAAGTTCACAGATCCTATGAAATATATTCCAGATTAAAAATCCCTACGCCAAAGAGATCAAAGAAAGAGGTAAGGGACTACAGCCAAACATAACAGAACTGGAAACTAAAGGTGTGTCCATCAATTAAAAAAATGGGAAACAAATAATGGTATGTAAATGCAGTAGAACATTATTATACCATAAGAAATGATGGAAAGGATGAGTTCAGGAAAATCTGGGAAGACTTGCGTGAGCTAATACAGACCGAAGTAAGCAGAACCAGGAGAAAAAGTTATATAATAACAATGCTATAAAAACAAACAACCTTCAATAATTTAAGAATTTTGATCAATGCATTAACCAGCCATGATTCCAGAGGACTGATGAAGATCTATATATGCAGCCCACCTCCAGAGAGGCAATGTATTCAAGAGGCAGAATGAAGCATGCATTTTTTGGACATGACCAATGTGAGAATTGATTGACTATGTATATTTGTTTCAAGTTTCTGTTTTTCTTTTTCCTTTAAAATTGGGGAAAGGAATGAGAGGAAATGCTTGTTCACTGAAAAATAAAACGAATGTTTAAAAGCTTAAAAACCCCAAAATGATGGAAATAGAGATAAACTTTCTTGCCCACCAGTCATTTCTCTGTAGTCTCTGAAAAGTGAAGAAGCATTCATAATACACATTAGAGATAGGATTCTACTTGTACAGAATGTAAAATCTAGAAAGCCATTGGTGGGGGGTGGGTAGGGAATGACTACCATATAATCACCCCAACCTGGATGTCAACTTAGAGGATCACAAGATCCCTTCTGCCCCCAGCAAATTGCAAAGAGTGGTCCTTTAAGAGATCTAATTTAGACATGAACGTTGGTTAAAATCCTGTCCCTGATACTTTGGCAAGTCACTTAGTTGTCATGGTCTCCAGTTTCTTCATTTATAAAATAATTGAGGTGGACTAGATGGTCTCTACAATCCCTTCTACCTCTAGCTCTATGATCCTATGTGACCTTATCCCCAGATTCATCAGAGAAATGTCCACTTTGGCCCCATGTATATCAAAATTTTAAGTCTTGCTTTTTCTCCTTTACTTCTTTCTCATGTGAGTAATAATTTATTGTATTTGTAAATGAATTATCAATCCCAACCAATGAGGGCAATCTTATCCATCAAATGGGCTTTGAGCCAACGATACATGTATGCATGTAATCATTTGAAGAATCCCTTGCTGCTAAATGTAGGACTTGAAACAGTTAAGAAAAATTGTCTTATAATTTTAAAAGTCTCAAAAGTTGCACAAATAGCCATAATTCAAATTACTGTAATGAAAGGCCCTAACTTAAGGGGAACTACTGATAGTTTTTGAAAAAAGAAGGGTAATATTACTTTAGGAAAATACGTGCAAAATGGGGAATTGGGGACAGACCTGAGACAGGAGGTTGCTGCAGTAGCCTAGGTGGGAGGCAATAATTGCCTGAACTAGAATCAGCAGCAGAATTGGAAAAGAAGGGACAGATGCACAGATATTGTAAAGGGAGCACTAATAGGACTAACTTGACCACTGCTTGCGGGCGAGTTGGATGCTCTAGAAGTCAAAGTTTAGCTGAATTGCTGTCGTCGGTGTCATTGTTGTTTGGTTGTTTATTTTGCTTGGAGGACTGGGAGAATGGTGATGCCATTAACTGAAACAGGAGAAAGAGCTGTTGTGGGTAGGATAGAAATGAATTCAATTTTTAAAAAACTTAATCTGGGCAGAAAGTCTAAATTGGAAATACAGTCGCAAGCCCAGAAAGGATAGTTGAAGCCTTACGTCTGAAGGAGGATTGTAGAAAAAGAGGATTAAGGGCAGAACCTTGGAGAATACCCAGAGTTAGCTGACCTGAAGAAGGTCATGTCACAGAAACAAAAGATCAAATTCCAAACAGCAGTGTCCATTGGCGACCAGGCAACATTTTCTCCCTCCTGTTTTGTAATAAAGTGAATATGGACTCTGGGAAATTTTGGGACTTTACTTTTCTTCTCCTTTGCACCGCTCCCCACCCCCCCATCTTTTTTTTTAATGTACTGAAGATTTGATTTCATTCAAATCAAGAAATTAAGATGGAACCACAGATATACGAGTAGCTGCTGGCAGCTATTATCCCAAGGAGTCAGCCTTTGAAACCGAGTTGTTGTTTCCTCAGGAAATTCTCCCCCCAGACGTTCTCCTCTGGAGAATCTGTATCATTTTAACTCCTATCCCACCAGGGATTCCTACAGTGCCCAGAAAGCTCTTGTTTTCTTGCAGAGGCGCTGACAATTTCAAGGGTCGGTAGAATTTAAAGAACCCATTTGAAGGTTGATCTCTACTTTAAGAGATCTTCATTCACTTAGAAGAGAGAAAAGAGCGGACAACTCTGCGTTTTCAAACTGGCCAAGCCAACCGCAGGCTGCGTTATTTGGTTCTCTTCTCTTATTTATTCCCTGTCCTATCTCCCCCACCCCCACCCCGAAGTTCTTGTTCAGACTAGGGAAGCTGCACCGCGGTTCCTCAGATGTTATTTATCTTTTCCTGCAAGAGACTTGTGACAGTGCGGAGTGCTGTGCATCCTGTGCGATTGTTTATCACCCAGCTCCTGCTCTCGCCTCCTCTCCGGCACTCCACGTACCCACACTAGGGACTACGTGAGGGAGATAAAGGGCGGGGGAGGTGACTTTGGGGGCTTCGGCGTGAACCCGCGTCCTCTGAACACTTACGCTTCGTGTGCCCTGGCGGGTAGGCGAGCGAGCTGACCCGGGCGGGCCCAGGTGAAATGTGACTCAGAGCGTCCAGCCCAGCCCAGGGCCGCGTGGAGACGGAGGAGCCCCCCGCCCCGCTCTTCGGAAATAACCTCGGAGCGTGACGAGCTCAGCTCAGCTACCCCCTTGGGGTTGGGGGCAGGGGAAAGGGAGACGCCTAGCCGCCCCCCGACCCTTGTGCCCGGCGCCACGACTGCAGGGCGCGTCCCAGGAGCTACGCGCGGGACGCTCCCTCCTCCCGTGTCAGCAGCGGGTCAGGCTCGCGGGGCCAAGGCGCTCTCGAGGGAACCTCTTGGAATCACCTCCCCCCGGCGGTCGTAGGGATTGCCTGAGCGTTAAGTCTTAACAAACCGGCACCAACCCGCCAAACTACCAGGCTCTAGGAGCCAGCGCTGCTGGTTCCGCATAGGACTTGGGTGACTAATTGTAAATGAATCCGCAATTTGGATTAGTTGACTGTAAAAATCTTGATTTATCTTAATTTTTTAAAAACTGCAAAGTTTGGGAAGGGAGAGTTTTATTTGGAGCAGACAAGGCAGGAGAGAATGAGTTGGGTAGCCCTAGACAGGTCGGATAAGGAAGGGGCCAGGCAGAGGTGGCGTCCCCTGGTTCACCGGGGCTCTGGCTACCCCTTTCTTAACCCACCCCCATATCTCACACACTTTTTTGGGGAAAGATCAAAAGCTCACGGCGGCCGCACAAGTCTGTTTTCTCAGGCGTCCTTCCCCCATCACCTCATTGTTAGCTGGACAATGGGCTCCTGTGTCAGTCTTGTTGGCACCAGTTTTGTACAATACAGGAAACAGCATTTCCTTTCGGCGCTGGAAAATTAACTTGGATCGTGCTTTTCCCTTTTTTTATTGAGAATCCGCACACACCCCGGGAAACCCAAACTCCCGGGGAAAGGAAGGCGCGGTGGCAGGCGCAGCAGCATCTCAAGGGCATCCTTTCCCCTGTTGGGGCTGGCCTCTTCCCGCTCTACTTGCATCGGCTCCTGGAAACTATTCCTGAAATTAAACGATGAGTTATCTCGAGGTGTCTAACTCAGACGTTTCCATCCCTAGGAAGAATCAATCACCACACAGTTTCTAGTATAAAGTGGAGGAAAGGATCATAGGCTCATGGATCTGGAAATAAAGGAGCCTTACAGATAAAACTAGTTAAACATCCTCATTCTACAGATTAGGAGGCACGCCCACAATGGTCCATAGCTCCTGTCAGCAGAACCACAATATATCCCTTAGTAAAACTGGATAGTATTAGAGATAGAAATCAGAAACCAACTGGGCTCCCAAATGGCGCAGAAAACGACAGCTTTCTTTCTCAATGGACAATACCCTACAAAGAGGAGACATTTAAAAATGCTTGTTGAATTGAACAAAACAGAATAGACGAGAATAACTAATACCCTTCCCTTCCTCCTCCAATCCCATTTACATGGGGCAATTGATAAGTTCAAAGTATTACAACTAGAAGGGATGTTAAAGACATTCCCTCTCATTTTGGGAGAAGAGGAAATTAAGTTCAATAGAGAAATGACTGACTTGGAGATGATGAAGGACGTGGGTTCAAATCCTGTCTCTGACACTTTGGCAAGTCACTTAATTGTCATGGGCTCCAGTTTCTTCATTTATAAAATAATTGAGGTGGACTAGATGGTCTCTATGGTCCCTTCTACCTCTAGCTCTATGATCCTATGTGACCCTATCCCCAGGCTGATCAGAGAAATGTCCACTTTGGCTCCATATGTATCAAAGCATAGTAAAAAGCAATGTTTCATGCAATCCAACGTCTCAATGCAATCCATTGCATTTTGTTTTTTCACCATTGTCAAAGCTATTCTAACCCCACCACATATGGAAAATGCAATAGGTCAAAAGACACTATATTTCATTGTAATCTTGACTTTAATGTCAGGACATACTACATGTATTGGTCTAGATTTCAAACAAATTATTGCACCTGCCAACAATCTCTACTAAAATCTTATTTCCATGCCCAGGAGACCCTGGGTTCTCCAAAGTCACGTCAAAGGAGTATGTAAACTCTGAGAGAGTCTATAAACCTCAAAGATTTTGAATTTGGCCCTGGGGATGAATTTTATGTCTGTCACCTGAAGTTCAGCCTACTTAACCCTTGGGAGGCTCAACAGCAGGTTAACCACAGGGTAATGAATTTTTCAGCCATAGCAACTCTTTTAAATTACAGAGAGATCATGATCCATGTCAGGGTAGTGAGTACCTACACCAATTAAATTACATATCTTTAGAGAAAATGCACCTTCCTCTCATCTAGGCAGCAGTGGAGAACTATGGAAGTGGGACATTTCATTTACTGTCAGTCAGTTGAAGGCTTGGTTACTTTTGCTCAACTACTTTTTTTTCTTTTCTATTTTATGTTGTTACAAAGTAATGGCTTTCTGAGTAGGGGAGGGAAGAGATGTGTTCAGAATTAAAGGTGATTATAACATCAAAATATATTAAGATAATTTTTAAAAGAAATTACAAATCAATTAAATGCATTACGGTAAGAGTTGCATTTGTTGTGGTCTTTTGGTGGGGAGGGTCTGGGGGTTTTTCAGGTCCAGACTGAGATTTCATCAGTATATGGAATTTCTAGTGTGGAAATACATCTCTTATTGTAAATAAGCAACTGGTCTGAAATGAATAGTATTAGAGTCACCTGGGGCATTGAATGTTTAGGTGACTTGCCCATGGTCACAGACCTAATTTGCGTCAGAGAAAGAACTTAAAGCCAGATCTGACTACAAGACTAGTTCTTTACATGCCATGTGATGATGTCTCTCAAGATTAACTACACAGAAATGCTACTTTACTTGAAAAAGTTACATTTAGCAGCAATATCTCTTTTGCCTCCTACCTGTCTCCATGTAGTACAATGGGGAAAGTAAGGTATTTTGGAGCTGAAGGGCCTCAGTTCAAATCCTATTACCATTTACTACCTCATGACTTCTGGCAAATCACTTAACCTGTTATTCCGTTTCTTCATCTGTGAAAGAAGGGGCTGGAATATATGGTCTCTTCCCTGTTTCTATAAAATCCATGCTTCCTCATTCATTCATTTCTTTGAGAGCCAATGTGGCATAGTAGAAAGAGAATCGAGGCTGAAATCATACACATGACCAAGGTGTTGTTGCACCTTGTTGAGATCCTTTGCTATTCCTACCCAGCTTGGTTGGAGTAAATTCAGAAATTCTACACCACCCACTCCCACAACTATTTAAAAATTGAGCTGGAAGTCAATAGTTACTTTGCCCCAAAAAAATGGTTAAATAGAGTGGGGAGAAAAAAGAAATGAAATTTTAATCCTCTGCTTTCTTCAATAGAAATCACTGTTTCTGTCCAGCAATTCAGAATCCTGAAGGCTTAGTCTGTCCAAATTCTCTGTTGGCATTTTCACCTCTCTCTACTGCTGCCAACATGAGCAGGTTCTTTCCCACAATGTCCTCACAAAAGGATTAACCAGAATTTAAACTAACCCAGTCTGGGGCTTATTTCACTGCTCAGCTGCTTTGATAACCTTTCCCTAGAAGGATTTCATAGCATTCTCCTTTCACCTCAGGAGTTTCATCTTTTCCAGCAGCTGATGAATTTATAATACTTGGCTTTCAACTAGTCTTTGTGCTGACAGTAGCTTAGCTCTTGGAAGTTGCCACAGATGTATCTTACATTAAAAAAGAAATAAGCTTCTAGGAACTTTTTATAGGTCGAGTCAGTCTTTTTATCTTTTACACATGTCTAAATGAATTAAATCTGTATAGGTTTGTAGTTTCATACTGGAAAAGCCTAGTGGATTACAAAGCAGGAATTATAATAAAATCTGAAAATATTACTGTGAGGCTTACTGTCCCTATGCAGTTTGGCTTTGGAGGGCGCAAGTACTCAAATATTGTTAATAGGGCTGATCATCTCCATCTAAGTAATATGTAGGTAGTTTGGGCATGATAATACCAAGAAGACAAGAATGATTATGATACAGCCTTGTCTGAAAACCAAGATTTTCCCGGCAGCAAGATTAACTGAGTCAATTCAGCAAACATTATTTTAGGCAAGATGTTGTTGTTCAGTCTAGTCCAACTTTTCATGATCCCGTTTGGGGTTTTCTTGGCAAAGACTCTGGAATGGTTTGCCATTCCTTCTCATTTTTATAAGTAAGGCAAATAGGGTTAAGTGACTTGCCCAAGGTCACACAGCTAGTAAGTATCTGAGACCCAATTTGAAGATGTCTTCCTGGTCCCAAGCTCAGTGCTCTATCCACTATGATGTCTAGCCACCTAGCTTCCCAAGGCAATAAACTGTGATTCAAAGATAAAAATCATATTCCTTACCTTCCAGAGGCTTGAAGAAATATGTACACAAATAAGCATTATACAATAAAGGATATGATGAGGACAAAGGAGAAATGTTGACATCGTGCCTTAGGAAATCTGCCTAGATGGCCCTGAGGTCAGAAAGACAGGTTCAATCAAGGTCATTCCTACGACAAATTTTTTTCAAATTTTTTTCAGTTCATTTTTCAGACTTCATTTGACTTGAACCCTTATCCAGAAACCTGGAACCATCTTTCAGAGAATCTCAGAATCACAGAATCTCAGAGATTAGAAGGGTATTCACAGGCTAGCTGTTCCTATCTTTATCTGAACAAGAACTACCTTTACAAACTTGGAAGCAAATGGTCACCCAACCTTGGCTTGAAGACTTTTTGAGAAGGGTAACACACTCTCTCTCAGCAGCTCATTACATTTTTGTATAGCTCTCCTAATTAGGAAATTTTCCCTTACATCTAGCCCATATGTACCTCTTTGCATCTTACACTCATTGCTCCTAATTTTGCCTTCTTTGATTAAGTGGAATAAACTGATTCTACCCCCTTAAATCCTTTTATATTGAGAACTATCCTTCAATCACCCAGATTTACAAATGGAGAGTCATCTGTGACTCTTTCTCTCCCTTGCCCCTATTTTCTGTCTGTGGCCAAATCTTGATTCTAGGAACACAGCCTCTTTTGCATCCTTTCTCTTCTCTCCCCTAACACATCCCCTCACCTTGTTTAGAGTCTCATCATCTCTTGCCCAAACTATTGCAATACCTTCCTAATAGATCTCCCTATTTCCAGTCTTCTTTCTCTAAAATATTATTCATGCAGATAACAAGTGGATGGGTCTATGTCACTCCCCTACTCAAATATCACATTGCTTCTACAATAAAATACAAACTTCTCATCTTGGCACATAAAGCTGAGGAAGTGGCTTCTACCTACACTTCTAGTCTTATTTCATATCACAATCCTTCATGTATTCTCTGTTCCAAACAATCTGGCTTGCAACCTCTTCCCTGCACACGACATTCTGTCTCTTGTCTCTGTGTTTTTGTATATGTAGACATCCATATCTGGAATTCCTTCCCTCTTCATTTCTGCCTCACAAAACCCCTAGTTCAGTTACCAACTCCTATGCAAGACTTTTCCTGATATCCCCCAATTGTTAGTTATTACTCCCTTTGAAGTAAATTGAATTAAAATATAATTGTTCTTCAGCCCTTCCAGTATATGCTGGCAAACATCCTGTGCTACTAAGTCTTTCTGGACTAAAACCCTTAGTTTCTTTGGGAAGCAATGTAGTTTAGTGGATAAAGTGCTGGACATAGAACCAGGAAAACCTAGGTTCAAATCTTACCTCAGACTCTTCCTATCCATGTGACCACTGGTAAGTCACTTAACCTCTCTGGGCCTCAGTTTCCACATATGTAAAATAAGGAGTTGGATTGAGTGACCTCAGAGGTACTTTCAAGCTCTAAATCTATGATCCTATTACTTTCAACTGATCTTTGTAGGGCAGTTATCTCTAAAAAGTATCTTCTTTCCCCTTTCCATCTTTGCTGGCACCAGTTCCCCACTTGCAAGCCTTGTAACCAATTTACAAAAGGACAATTTTGTTAGGTGCTACTACAGATAATAAAAACCCTTAAACAGGTCTAGGAAATCTCAAGTTCAAAAGACGCCAGAATGAACCCAGTGCAAAGTTGACTAATAACCTTGGCACCAAGACTTTTCACATACTGGGAACCACTAAAGAAGACTCTCTACAGTCTTACCTGAAGGGCTCCCATGAGTCCATTGGTTGCCATTGTCTACCTGTGCTGCCCAAGAGGTGCCTACTCACCAATGATATTCCCAATAGCCATCCTTTTATGCTCTGCCACTCTCTGTTTCTTAATGATCCTTTCCCTGTTGTTGCTTCACAGTCATCTCACTGTGGCTGCAGTTCTCAGACAAGTACTCCTTAAAAACAACTTTGGCAGGAAATTAGCCAGACTTTAGCCTCTGCATCTCTTCCACAGAGCCATCCCTTATTTACCTATATTCCTTCAGTGCTAGCAAGGGGAAGGTCTTGGCTTTTGACCCTACATTAGGCTATTGGATTAGGGAGTCCTATTATGTCCCTCTTAACATAGTGTTTTTTTTCTAACCCTACTTGGAAGAAGGTGAGGTGCCTTCCCAGAGAATCATGTATTCCACATTTTTCAGGGGGCAGATAAGTGCCTTGTTTAGTTGATTTGCAGTTAAATTCCATGGGACATTAAGCAATGTTTTGAAAATTAAGCACATGGAAACAAAGAACCCCAGAATTCTCCATAGGTTCAAAGTAAAGTCAAGAAGGAAAAAAACATTATTTTTAATGGCCATGAGTAAAGGGATGATGACTGACTGGATTGAAAGTAGAAGTTACAAATTGAGTACAGAAGGGCACCTAAGAAATGAATCTATATTATTTCGTCATTAGTCTGGAAATGTGAGTTTACCATAACATGAATAACATGTTATGTGTGTATATATATATATATATATATATATACACACACATATATATATATACACATATATATGTGTGTGTGTGTATAACATGAATATATGCATATGTATGTACATATATGTGTATGTGTGTATATGTATGCGTATACGTATACATACATGTTATATATGTATATACATATATACACAGATTGCAAAATGTATAGACTCTTAAAATTGCAAAAAATGGTCCATGACTTTCAAAATACTCTCGTTTTGCCTCAACTGTTTCTACCTTTTCATCTGAATGTCAGCCTAAATGTCATCTCTTGAGTTTTAACATGAAAAAAAAATATTTCACAACTTTTGAGTTTATGGTAATATTTTGTCAGAAGGTCTTAAGGGAAATTGAAAAATATCAATATTGGATTGTCTCAATTCCAAAAAGGCTACAAAGGTGATAGACAAACTCTCAAATGAATAAAATGGAAAACTACAAGTTGAACTTTTAGACCAGCAAGGAAATCTTTTTGAGTGTATTTCCATTAACATCTTTATAGTCTATTACTATAACCACTTACTATTTGTTTTTATCTGTGTTATTACTAATAATTTATGATTTATGCATGAACCTTCTCTACTTCACTACATTTGTATTATTCTCCTGATTCCCTGGAGTACATAATCTCAAGAACACCAAAATGGTACTTTTTATAATCATTAAATTATGAAAAATAGAGTAGGGATATTGCGAACCCAATACATTCCTGCCTTCACTCATAATCTGTAGATCTATGTTGTTGGAAAAGAAAATAAATCTTTGTTGCTACTTGTACACAAAGGAAGCCTCTTTAATATTTTTTAGAGCTTGGCCCCAGAAATTCAAAGTGATCCACAAGGGCATTAACTAGAGATTGCCATCTCAATTTTTCTTCCCTCTGCAGAACTGCAAAGCTGAGCAAGTCTCACCTCAAACTATCTTGAATTCACAAATCCCTTTACTTTTACACTACAGTAGGGTGTAAGCTACTTGAGACAAGGACTATTTCCCATTTTTGTTTTTACATCCCCAGTGGCTAGAACAATGCTGGGACACAGTAGGAGCCTAATAAAGGTTTGTTGAACTGAATTGAATTGAATGTAATAGTGTAGAAGGAATCAGAGTAAAAGAGAGAACAGTAGCACAATCACTTCCTTCCTGCTAGACTTTCATTGCTGTTGTTCATTAGTTTAAGTCATGTCGGACTCTTTGTGACCCCATTTGGAGTTTTTTTGGTAAAGATATTGGAGTGGTTTGCCATTTCCTTTTCCAGCTCATTTTACAGATGAGGAAACTGAGGCAAACAGGGTTAAGTGACTTGCCCAGAGTCACATAGCTAAGAAGTATCTGAGGCCAGGCATTCCACATTTATTAAAATGTTGCCCAAGCCAGTGTCATTTAGTTTTTGTTTTTTTTATTTTTGTGGGTTTTTTTTTTGCTGCCTCTGAACACTGTAGATTCATCTCGAGTTTTCAGTCTACTAAAATTTCTAGCTCTCTTTCACCCCGTCATGTATCCACGGTTTGCACATTGTATACGTTGTGTCCATTTTCAAGCCCAAGTGCAAGATTTCACATTGCTCTCTATTAAACTGGACACCATTGGTTTTGGCCTATTATTCTTGTTTCTTAAAATCTTTTTGAATCCTGATTGTATCCTCCAACCTTTTAGCTATGCCTGTCAGTCTCAGTCATCTGAAAATGTGATGCACCTCACTCAAGTCATTGATTCAAGAAAGTTAAACAGAACACAAATGGAACAGGATAGAATCAGCAGAGCCCTCCGCCAATTTAGGCCTGAGGGGACTTGATACAAAAACAGCTTCACCTTAGATATTCTTTGGAAGAGGAGGAGGAGGAGGAGGAGGAGGAGGATCCCTTGAAAATATATTGGAGTAGCTAGATCTGGAGATACAAACATACAGTGATCAGAGCTGCTTAACAATCACATCTGCCAATTCTTTCCATTGAATTCAATTCAGCAAGCAATTACTGAGTACCTATCATATACCAAGGACAGCTTGGTGGCACAGTGGATAGGGCACTGGGCCTGGAGTCAAGAAGACTGAGTTCAAATCTGGCCTCACACACTTAATAGCTTTGTGACCCTGGGCAAGTCACTTAACCCTGATTACCTCAGTTTCTTCATCTGTAAAAAATGAGCTGGAGAAGAAAATGGCAGACCATTCCAGTATCTTTGCCAAGAAAATGCTAAATGGCATCATGAAGAGTCAGACAAGACTGAACAACAACAATTACATGCCAGGTACTATGTTGGCATTGGGGTTAAAAAAACAATCCCTGGGATTTGGGCTTGATGACTTGAATTCATCAAGGACTCTCAGCATTTCTTTACTATTGTCAAATCCCTAATAACCATTTTTGTTCTCTGACCTTTTAAATTCTGACAAGTAAAAAAGCAAAATATGAATTGAGTAGTCCTCTCCTCTCTCAGCTATCAGCATTCCATCTCTATTGGGCAGTGACACTTCTTAAAGCCTCCTCCTTTTGCCACATAGCTTTTAAAATATTTTTGTTGTTCTCTGCATTATTTACTGTATGTGGATAATTTGAGCATTCACAGTCTGTAACACTATTATTACAACACTGTGGCAGGATTTTGTGTTCATCCTCCATTAATTGGAATCATTCCATCATCAGTTGTTGTTGTTGAGTTGTGTTCTACTCTTCATGAACCCATTTGAGGTTTTCTTGGCAAAGATGCTAGAGTGCTTTGTCATTTCCTTTTCCAGTTCATTTTACAGATGAGGTTAAGTGGCTTGCCCAAGGGCACACAGCTAGTAAGTGTCTGCGGCTGGATTAGAACTCATGAGGATGAGTCTTCTCGATTCCAAGCCCAGTGATTGACCCACTGTGCCACCTTGTCTTTTAAAAATCTAAGCTGGTTAATGAGTACGTTCCTTGTGCTGCCATGTGGGAACCTTTGTCTTTTCCTCCACATAAGAATACTTTGTGTCATCAGAATCTCATTCTTTGAATCCCTCCTAGACTGATTTTTTTCCTTGTACTATTTTAATCCATGGGATCCTATTCTAGCCTTCCTCTGAACCCTTTAAAAATCTGCTCTCCCCAAATCTAGACTGTATTACAGGCTGTGCCCAGATTTTTTTTCCTTCTCTATCACAAGTTCTAAGGTGGAGTGATCATTTTCCCAATGCTCTAACCATTTCTACTTCACAACCAATGTCTTCTTGTTGGTCAGAATTAAGTCTAGAATAGAATTTCCCCTTGTCATTTCCCCCCACCTCTTGAATCCTAGCCAAGGTTATACTACCTGCTCTGCTTTTGGCAGAGTGACAGCTGCAGCAGATGTCTACATAGTTGAAGTTCCTTATCATACTTCTGCCTTAGGCTTGTGATCTGTTTCTTCTTCATCAATTTTCTCCTATTTTAGTGTTCCGAAGTCGACTTTACTGACAATATCACTTATTTTATACCCCAACTGACTTTTACATGAATGCTTTCTGCCACATTTCCCCACTTTGGTTCCTGGATTTCTAAACATAAGTATATCTTCCCCCTTCACTTTTCTACCCTGACTATTCATAGCCTTTTACTTATCCCATTCCTTTTAAATAAAGTATATTCTTTCAGAGCCAGGTCCCATCCCATTAAACCCCAATTCTTACACCAGGATGTCTTGTTACTTTGAATGTTAACCAAAATCTGTGCATTTGTGTAGAGTGGTCTACCGCTTTCTTTCTTGGATTTGGTCTTCTGTGAATGTTTAGGTATCTCAACTATTATTCTCTTTTCAACAGTATTACTACACTCAGTAGTTTAGTGGGTTCACAACTGGTTGACAAGACCTCAAGAGTTATCATTATCAATCTATAGGGAAGTATTTAGAGCAGCTAAGAGGTGCCATGGACAGAGTGCTAGACCTGAAGACAGGAAGATTCATCTTCCTGAGTTCAAATCTGGCCTCAGGGACTCACTAGCTGTATGACTGTGGGCAAGTGACTTAACCCTGTTTACCTCCATTTCCTCATCTGTAAAACGAGCTACAAAAAGAAATGGCAAACTACTTGCTGATAAAACCCCAAATGGGACCATGAAGAGTTGGACACGACTGAACAATAACAATAGCAACAAAGGAAATATTTGGAAGAATGCTAAAGGGATCTCCTTCAGGAAGAAACCGTTAGAGGAATTGGCATGTATCTAGAGATATGTGTTTTACGATGTTGAACTCAAAAGAATATTCCTAAATATTTTTTACTGATCTGTTATTGATTGATCATCCACAGATTTACTTAAATTCTTTTTGAACTCATTTATCAAGCAACTGACAATTATTTTTAAAGAATACTATGTGCCAGGCAATATAGCTATGCATATATGTGCATTCATAAATGTGTATAAATGTATGTATATGTGTGTGTACGTACTTAATCTGTCAACTCAGAGTGGAAACTAACAATACAGGCTTAGGAAATGTTATATAGAACATAGCTACTTTTTTGTCACAGGGAATATCCTTAGGGTATAGGTAATTGGGGTGACTGTCCCCCTCACCAAGTATTTAAGAACCGTTGGAATTTTGGACTTTTAGGAAACACACACACACACACACCCATTGCTTTAGGGCAATGGATAGTACTACCAGGAGATGGTAGGAAGGAAGTATAGAAGGAGGAGGTAGCTTAAATAGTTGGTGCTGAAGAAGACCTAAGGCTCTCTGTATATGTACTTGTATGGGTCCGTACATGTAGTCAGCTCATAAATGTCAAGATAAATGGTGAGGCTGCCAATTCCTCAGATTGGAGGTCAGTACATGCAAGATAGGGCACTGAGCATAGAGTCAGGAAGACCCCAGTTCAAATTCAGCCTCCAATATTTACTAACTGTGTGACCCTGGGCAACTCACTAAACCCTTTTACCTCAGTTTCCTCATCTGTAAAATGAGCCAGAGAAAGAAGTCACTCCAGTATTTTTGCCAAGAAAACCCTAAATGGGGTCATGAAGAGTCAGACACAAATGAGAAATAACTGATCAGCCATAGCCACAACCACAACCACAACCACAACCACAACTACATGCAGGATTGGGGTCTGTGCCAGCAAAATTACAGCAATATCAAGGCTTGGTTTTCTCAAAGTCTTGTAATAGATTCCCCCCACGTAAACCCCTCAGACCGCTATTTAGGCACACCTTTCCTTCAAGTTTACTTTTGATGTTTATTCTAACATAGTTTCGCCCTATATAAAAGGGGGAAAAAAACATTGTGTGAACCAGCAGAGGCCCCACAACCCCCTAGGCACAACCCTAAATTCTGGTGATTAAAAAAAAACAAAGCCTATTGCAACTACTACCTTTTAACCTCCATGTGCCTAAGTCTTAATTCAAAGGAGAGAAAGAAGGAGAGACAGAGACAGACAGAGACAGAGAGAGATCCTGTTCAAAAAATCCATACCTTTTGTCATTATATAGATTTTAGTTATGGTTTGGGGTTGTTGTTGTTGTTGGTTTTTTTTTATGGTCAGACTAGAGTACTTTTTTTGTCCAGACTACAGTACTTCTCTTTTTATTATCTTTCATTATATGGAAGCTGCTTCAAACCCTTGCTTATTTTATTTATCTTCATTGGCTCTTTCCTATATTCTTAGGTCTTTGTTAAGGTTGTTGACCAGAAAAGCACTTTTCTAGATATGAATACATTATGATTTTATACAAGGGTAAGACTATATGTGCTTTCTGTTTCATATCCAGTACCTTTCCTGACAGACTCCAGCTTGTTTTCTTTAAGTTAATTATCTCAACTCTTTTTTCCCCCCAGAGAATCCATTTTTCACCTCTTTAATCATTTTAGTCCTTCTTCTCTGGACTCTCTCCAATTATTCCATATCTCTTTAAAATGTGGAGAACAAAGCTGGCCACAACACTCAGAATGTCACTAATGAGGCTTTCAAATGTCAAGGCTAGTGAAATGCATCAATCATGAGCAGCAGAATGGTGTAGTGGAAGGAGTACCAGTGCGAGGAGTCAGGGAACCATGTTCCCAGTTAAGGTTCGTTACCTAGCTGTATGACCTTGGCCAAGTTAACTCACCTCTCTTCTTCCTTTGTAAAATGAAGGGACTGGACAGCATTCCAAGGACCCTTAAATCCACTCTAGCTCTGTGATTCTAAGTGAGGAAGGCAGTCTGAGGGTAGGGAAGAATATTATATGAAAAAAGATTTGTGTGAAGGTAGGAATGAGCTACACACATTTTGAGGATGATAAGTAGACCAGAATGGCTGGAGTATAGTTTATGATAGTGAGTAATGAAAGAGAAGGTCAATAAAGGTAGGCTTTGCCAAATTATAAAGGGCCTTAAACACCAGGCAATTTTTTCCAGTTTGATATGAATATTATGAATAAGAATATTATGATTAAGAATATCATAAGAATATGATAAGAATATTACATGGAATATAATAAAATAAATCACTGAAATCTAGCTAGATTATATATAGAGTCAGTCAATAAACATTTATTAAGCACTCATTGTGTGTCAGGCACTCTCTGTCATTCTCATCCTGGAAAAAAATCTGAGTTATCATTCTTACTCTGCTGCTTGCTGTGGGCAATTCAGTTTGCTTTTCTAGCCCTTTCAGCTGTAAAATCAAGAAACCAGATTGGATGATCACTAACATCCCTTTAAAATTCCATGATGTTATGACTAAATTATCTAGAAGATTCCTTCTATAGCTAAAAATCATATGATACTATAATTCTGTGACTAAATAATCTCAAAGATCTCTTCTGACTTTAAAAATATCATAATCATCATCATTCCTTATATCTTTGGGGCATTCGATGACGCAAATTGTTATGCTTTAGAATATTGGCAGATATTTAAATTAATGACTTTCCCATTCATCTCTATCTTAAAAGATGGGAATTTTTTTTATCTTTGACAGTCTTCAATGTGCTTGTGTTTATCACATGTCTTTTCATTGCTCTTTCTTTGGGTTTATTTGTAATTTAGATTCCTTGTAAATTATGGCATTACACAATTTATAACAATGCTGGAAGAATACCATTGTTAAAGAGAAAAGTGTTGGTTTTTTTTTTTACAGAAATGAGTAGTTAGGGTTGTTGAAAACACTACATAATTTTCCAGCTTTAACTCAATCTAAACTCTTCTTACTATTTCACTAGGGAAAGTCTGGTCACAGGTATCTTTAACCTAGGATCTGCAAAATATTGTTTTTATTTTGATAACTGTATTTCAATATATTTGGATTCCTTTATAACCCCACATATTTTATTTTATCTATTCAAAAGTATTATTCTGCAAAAGGATCTATATGCTTCATCAGACTGCCAAAGGGGTCAATGACCCAAAAAAGGATTAAAAACAGTTGGAAAACAGCTTTTGGTTGGTTATTTATTTAATGACTTTCACTCAATGACCCATGTTTGATTCAGACTGAAATTTTGTACTTTATTTTTTCTCAGAAACAATCTGAACTCTTAAAAAGCTAGGCAAAATGTTTGCTAGCACTGTTAATTACTACTGAATTAGATTCTCTTTTAGTGAGTTGGATTGATTTGAGGGGAAAATTATCTAAAATATTTGCTGCTATAGCCAGCTCTTGTTTACTACGCTAAGTATAAATATGGGCTGAGGCAAGAATCTTGACCTGATTACTGCATATTTACATTATCTAACCTCAACTGGGCACTTACGGAAATCCTTTTATTCATCTCTTGTTGACCACCTATCACTCATTTCCTCCCCCAGTGGCTGTTCTAAAGTCACTCAGAGCTGTTCTTCTTTCCTCAGTCCCTCAAACTCCATTCCCAAGGCCTTCTGTATCAGCAGATGACCTCCCAGATTATCTGAGATTGAGATCTCTGTACATGATCTCCCTCATCTCTCCTCTCATCTAAAAACTATTGTCTTCTTCCACCCTTTCCTCCTTCCCTGCATCTCAGAGAATGATATGGCCCTCCACTTTGCCAAGGATAACCTCTCCATTTGTCTAAGATTTCATCCCCTCCTACATCTTGTGGGACATCAAAAAACTCTATTCTTTTTTCTAATTTTCATCCCCTTTCCCCTTATTGGTTTCATTGTCTCCTTTTAGTTTAACAAATGGTTAGTTTTGGGAGCACAATTCCTTGCACATAGCAGGTGCTTAATGAATGTTGAATTGAATGATTCAATAATAACAACATTTGACTCTGAATTTACTTCAGCTCCTTAATCTAATCTGGAAACCTTGTCCCTAAACCAATACTGGGTATTTATTGTTAGTGTTAACAATCACGAATTTTCAAATGGAAGTTGGAATCCTCAAAAGAGAATTTTTTATGATTGACAAGAAAAGTGTACTTGGGTTTGCTAACTACAAGCAGAAAATAAGATATTCAGTTATGTGTTAGCAGGAAGTAAGTGGATTTCAATAGTTTTTACATATATCAAAAATGTTGAATTTGATTTTTCCCATTGGTACTATCAGTGAGAAACCTACCTCATCTAGTTTAGATGATTAGTATTATAACTTTTTCTCATTCAAGTCCATAAGTTCAAGACAGCATAAACAAGTGGAAAACTTATTGGATCTGCTAACAGAGGACCCAGGTTCCAATCAGAGCTCTGTCACTAACTACATGTGTGATATTGTGTCTGACTCTTCATGACCCCATCTGGCAGTTTTTTTGACAAAGATGGTGGTTTGCCATTTTCTTCTCCAGATTATTTTACATATGAGGAAACTGGGGCAAATAGTAACTTGCCCAGAGTCACACAGCTAGTAATCATCTGAGGCTGGATTTGAATTCAGTTCCTTCTGACTCTTTGCTTAGCACTCTATCCACTTCACTAACTAGCTGCCTCAACTATCTGTGCACCCTTGGGCAAATCAACTTTTCCCTCTGTGTTTCAGTCTCCTTATTTGTAAAACAAGGGAGTTAAACTACATGAGGTGTATCTCAGATCTTAGGCAATGATCTTCTGTGTATGAAAGAGGTGTTAGCAATACTTTCATCTTATATCTCCTTATATCTAAATTGCAATGAAATCACTAACCAAATTTTATAGTAGCTATTACTATTTTAAGTTCATGTGAGAACATTGCCACTTACTCAAGTGCCTTGATATAGATAAATTGTGCTGTTCATGATTAAAAATCTGCATTTGGTGTAGTGGGGGAAAATGGACGTGGAATCAAAGGATTTGGGTTCTAATGCTGTCACTGTTCTTTAATTCCTGGGTTATCTTGGCTACATCATTTAATTTCTCTGTGTAACAGTTTCTCCATCTGTTAAAAATACAAAAGTTAGAGTAGGTCATCTCTGAGGGCTCCTGAAGTTCCAAACTATCACCTTTTCAAATGTTTACACAACTGTGAAATTTATATAGCTATATACTGCAACAGAAAGCATAGATGTCTGAGTCTCAGCAAGGATTTGAAACTTTTCCTTTGTACATTTAAACTGCTATGTAAGGGTTTCCAAAAGGGAGTACTTTTACTGATGTCTTAGATCAATTTATCAAATCTGATAGTTAATCCACCTGGCAAACACTTGAGCTGGCTTTCCAAATAACCTAAAAGAAGATTCATTTTTGGCAGCAGATTAGAGAGTTTTTTCTCCCTTGGTTCAATAGTAAAATGGTATTACAAATCTGTAATAAATTATTGATGAGTTGTGAGATATACACATGTATATACAAAATATATGTAAGGAGAAATGACCAGGAGACAGATTTTGAGAAGACAAAAGTAGAAGGAAGGGAGAAGATCAGGGAGAAAAGAAAGCACTCAGGAGAGGATTCTTAAGAGTGGAAAGAAGCAGAAAATAAGGCCGACAGTGATCCCTAACTTTCTCTCCTTTCTCTCTGTCTCAGGAAAAAAAAAGTGAGCCTTTGGTAGGTAGTTTTCTCCAAAACGTTTAGATTTCATGTGGTGGTAATTTCTAAGTCCTGTTCCTTTTGACGTCTTTCTCAGTGACCTTATATCACTGACTTTGTCTCAGTGACTTTGTACCAGTCTTCTGGGGGCAGTCCAGCTGTGTTCAGGAGGCAGAGATTTGCTGCTTTATTAGAACCATTATATTCCCATTTATCATAGTCCTCCTTATCTAGCAAAGCTCTAATGAGGCTTTTTTTTTTTTTTTAACTGAAGAGTATTTCCATACGGTTTCGAGAAACGTGTTCAAAATGCTTTCTGCTTTGGGGATTGCAGATGCATAATTTGGGAGCATTTGGGAACTGGTGTCACTGTAAATGACCTGGTGTCTTACACTTCATTTGACCCATGAATCCCAACAGAATTTAGTTAAAAAAATAACAAAGGAATTCTTCTTGCAAGGAAGGACCTAGGAGAATCTGTCCTTAATCAAGGCATTTGATAAAGATCAAGCCACTTAGTTCTCACAGGCATCTGTGGACAGCCCTTTCCTTTTTACAGCGATTATGGCATTTCGGCTTTTTGAAAGTAGTGTTGCTGGGTTCAGTACATCTTTGCGGACTGAAGGAGAACCAGATGCTTCGCTGTCTTCTTGAATAGAGCCCGCTCACATAGAAGGTACCCCAAACGAGGCAATTTGGCACGTTGGGTTGTCCAGTCCTAGCCAAAGCACTGGCCGCCAGTTCTCGCTCCGGGTTCCAAGCCTACAGAGTACGTCACCCAGCAATAGTAGATGATACTTATGAATAACCGTAATTTGGTTGGAGTGGAAAAGATTGGGGGGTAGAGTGGAGGGTGAGAGTGGAAAGAAGACCAATTGTTTCAATTAAAATGTGCCAAGGATACCCAAGTGTTGCGAGGGTAGATTTGAGAGGGAAGGTGGAAGGAGCTTAGCAGTCACTGCTGGGAAGCTGAAGGCTGGGAATAGGGCAGTTTGGATTTTCTGAACATTAGGAAGGGGGGAGGGGGAAATAAAGAAGAATGGTGAAGGGGTCCAAAGAAACCAAGTTTGAATCTGGCTTCATCTTTGCCGTCGCCTCTTTGCAGTTTCTGTCAGGTTCCTAGTAAGTTGGAGGTAGAGAGAGGCTGTATGAAATCTCCTGCTCCGGGTGTGACTGGACTGGACCGGACGGGATGAGATGGGTATAGAGGGCGGGGGAAGGAAAGACCTGTGTGCTGGCTTCTTGGGCTGGATGAGTGTTGGAAGCGCAGCTACCGGCTGCCCAACCCTCCTCCCTCTCCTCTCTTCTCCTGTCCTCTAGTCTGCTTTCCTCTCCTGGACCTCAGCGAGCAGCAGAAAGGCCGGGAAGTGGGTGCGTCGCTGCAGGTCCCAAGAGGAAGAAAGAAGTGGGTGGGGGGTGTCCTGGAGGCGGATAAAAGGGGGTGGGGGACCCCTTGACGTCACGGGAAGGAGGTGCCCAAGGGAGGAGGGAGATCGGATGGGGGAAAGGTTATAAATCGCCCCCGCCCGTTGCTCGGCTCCGAATTGATGTCCGCAGGAGGCTAAAAGGAGCGCACCCCGCGGACACTCCCTCTTTTCCTCCTTGGCGGCGGCGGCGGCGGAGGCAGCAGCAGCGGCGGCAGCAGCAGCAGCAAAGACTGCCGCGGCTGCGGTGGCAGAGGAGAGCAGCACGCGTCCCGTAGACGCCGCAGCGGGCTCCCGGGGCACTCGGCCAAGACGATTGGAGGCAGGCGCGGGTTTGGGAGTTAAGAATTGGATGGTTACGCTTTTCCTGGGCCCGAGCAGCCACGCTGCCTAGCGCGACGGAGAAACTTTGAGCACCAGGAACCGAAGGCACTGGCGGAGTTGAGCCGGAGCGCAAGGGGGCCCATCCGGCTTTATTTATTGGCGCCTCTGGGAAAAGAAGGGACAGACATCTACCCACCTTGCCGCGTCCCTTACCATGTTCAGCTGGGTGGTCACCGGGGCCGCGCTCTCGGTCCTACTGGGCTGTCTGCTTCTCACAGGTAAGAGTTCCCGGCCGGCCGCCGGCCTGCCTGCCAAGGGCAGTAGTGGCAGAAGGACTGGAGGATGGAGAAGGGAGGGTATACGGAGAACAGGGGAAGAGGAACTGAAATGAGGAAGAGTAATGGGTTCCAAGCCACTTCCAAGAGAAAACCGGAAGGTGAGGTTGCTGGGATATACTGGGGCGGCAGGTGTGGAAGTTTGAGAGGCCACAAGTAGAAAGGAGGCAGGCAGGCAAACTGGGCAGTGAGACAGGGGACTCCTTCTCCGTCTCAAAACTACTGAACTTGCGCCTTGGTTTCCGCTCCTAATTGTCTATGGAGCTGGGAGTTGTCGCAAGTCATGAATCAAGGGTGGTTGGCTCTGGGACCTCCAGTTCTCAAGAGCTGAGTACCCAAGTCTCAGTGGCCCGTCTCCCACCACTCCAAACCCCGGAGTCCCTGCCCCGCCTCCCTCTCTTCTCCACCTGGCTTTTCTCAGCCCCAAGGGGAGCGCCGTGGCGTGGCGTCCAAACCAGGGATAGCGTGCTCCCTCCGGGCTTAGGCTTGGGGCTGCACATGGTACGGGGTTACGGGTTATCTCTGGACTTAGTCGAGCTAATCCAGAAATTCTCTCTGAGCTAAATTAGGTTGGGTTGGAAGTTGGGACACAGGGAAGGAAGGGTAGGAACCAAACCCGTTTAGTTTGCCAGACTCATTACTGGAGGAGACCCAAATGTTTTTCCAGAGTATCTAAACTTCCCCAAGACCCCAGACTTAGAATTGGATCAGAGAAGGCAAGAGGTCTCCGTGGTTCTGTTAACAGTGCCTGACTGATCCCAGGAGTTTTTACTGAAACTGTTAGTCGTGTCATCACTGAGCCGCGGCTGAGTTTGTCAGTGGAGACAGACCCCAGCGCTTGGAGACCTCAACCCGTTATCTTGTCTTAGGAGTACTGGTTAGTTCTTTCTCAACTACTGTTAAAAGGAATGATTCAATTGCAATCCTAGTCAGAAACGAAAAGTTCCTTGCAGACTTGGTTACTCTTCAGTATTACAGCCCCAGACTCATATTTTTCACTGAACTGGGCGACATATACTTGCTTTAAGATTTCAGAGATCCTCAGTTTCACTGGTGTTGGTACTCCCCACATCAATGCAGAATGCAACCCAGCAATACCTTAGCAAAGTATATTCATAAGTTTCCGTGGCGAAAGGGAAAAATAAAATTATCACTTGGTAGCCAAGCCACTAATGATATTCTCCAAACTTAAGTAGGCTGGTCCCCGGAGGACAGTCTGTCCCCATCTCTAGCTTGGATGAATTTATATTCCAGCACTTATATTCTGCCGGCATAGCCTTCAAGAATACCAGGGTCACTTCTCATACTGTCTTTTTAAGCAAGAGGAGTAGAAGTAGGATTTTAGTGGTGGAAGGAATGAATAGAATTCAGTAAATGGCCAAATTCCTTCTTAGAAGTTAGATGTACAAGTTCATCTTTGAGATCAAATGCATCTCCAAAATCAGTACTTCTAGGGAATTAAAGTCAGGTGGCCAGAGAACTTGGGGGTCAAGAATGTAAAGGAGAGTTAATGTAATGAATGTAAAGTCCCAGACTCTCAAAGAAGGTTAAGACAGGTTTGGGGTTATTTGTGCTTTACTTCTCCCTTTCCAACATCTAAAGGCTGAAGGGATTCTCTGGCTTCTTGGAGAAGGCAAGGGGCCCACCTCTAAGAGACTCCTTTGCTTGGCAAGAAGAAATAGTAAAAATCAATATGAAACTTCATAGGGAGGGGTGTCAATATAGCAATATAGAGGAGGGGATGCTCATTAATCTTAGACCCAGATAGAAGGCAGTAACAGTTGAATATTCTCAGTGGGAAGACTAGACTGTCAGATCTGAATAACAAGTAATAATTCCAATTAGACTGGTTAAACTATTAAACTGGGAGCCAGGAATACTTTGTTAGGTCTAAGAGTGCTATAAAGGTTAGGGAAATTCCCAAAATAACTGTAGTATATTGAACATTCTGTTTTGTGCTCCTAGCAACATCTTTTTCTTTTCCAAAAGTTGTCTGTTACATGAAGATCAAGTTCTATTTGCACTCATTAATTAATCACTTAGAAAGAATCGATCTTTATAATTTGTATAGATATTGGGCAGCATCCCCTTTTAAATTTCACTAGTTTTACTTTAGGTGGCCAGAAATATTGTGTCCTTTTCATGTCTTTAAAAATATATATTCAGTGAGAAGAATTTGCAACAAAAAGTTGTCATGGTGAGGGACTATGTTATTTCTTACTTTTAAAAACTTGCGGTCTCACCTCTGATCATCATACCTGGTGCAGCATGCTCCAAAGTTTCTCTAGTTGGCTTTGCATCTTATGGTGTAAATATCAGCTTTGATTTCCCATTATCTTCTTCTAACACCCTGGAAAACAACAAAAATAAAAAAGAATAGGATATCTCTAATAAAAGAATAGAAAACCTCGAAAATCCTAGTACATTGCAACCTTGTATACGAGTTTTTTTTGATGGCGTGGTTTTTTTCTTTTAAAAAAATTAGAAATTTTCTTTCTTTCTTACCATTAGCTAAAGGTTTATTTCCTAACCTTTCAGGTATTACACCTGGAAATAAAAGATGGAAATATTTTATTTTTATTTTAAAGTTAACCTTTAAAGAAGAAAGATCCTGGAGATGTTTATAGTTTTAAGGCTATATATGTTTAGCTGATACTGAATGTCAGATACTAGAATTGAGAATTCGGTGAAGTCAATGTGGGAAACTATAATGAATGTTCAAGTAAATTAAATACTAGATTAAAATGAACCATGATTTCCAAATCAAAAGAGAACTAAATTTTAAGGTTGGAGTAATTTTTGCTCTGTTTTGTATATTAACTGTCCCTTCTCTCCCTCATATACTAATGGAAACAAAAAAGAGATTCCTAAGATTTGAGTTGAACTTCAAAAACTGCACACAACAGATTGCAGCAGTTCAGTATCTTGTAACCTACACTCTTTACAGGTGTTTCATAAAGGCATCTCTCTCCTAGAAGTTGATTTGTGCTTTAGTTAATGCATTTTACAATGTCATTAATCCATCCCACAAAAGGAAAGCTCTGGGAAATGTATTTAAATGCCCTCTTCTTATTAATTGCACATTTGAGATTTATATTTCTGAGACTTGTGTCTATGATATCATTAATCTATAAGCCATGCTTATCCTGCCTTGCCACATAGAATGTGGGCAGATCTTACTCTATGCTTCACTTTTATGATGGGTTCAAATAATGGCCATGCAAAGGTGACTGAAACACTTTGTTATAAATTCTAATATTAAATGATAGCAGTAGTTTCTTCTCTAGTATGTAGAAAAGTAACATTTTCTTAAGTATAGACTCACTCTCTGTCTCTGTCTCTCTCTATCTGTATATACTTCAACTCTGGGGAGGAGGAGGGAGTAGAATATCATAAAAGTTCACATATTTGATCTCAAAATAACTTTCTAGTTAGAGTTTCTTTGGGGTGGGGTTGGGGGACTGAGCCTCTAATGCCAAGTTTAGTCTACATTGTATGGCTTATCTTATTTTTAAAAAGAGAGTGCTTTGTTCTACCTTACAGTATTAAGGAAGCTTTCAAGACATGACTTCATTTACTTTGGGGACACTATTATAAGTGTTGAAAATGACATGTTGGAGAAAATGCTTTTTAAATGGATTAAAAAAGGATTAAAAAATGGATTAAAAACAATGTCATTAAAGAAACGCATTCTAAACTACTGTTACCTAAATACCAAAGTTTTTATCCATTTTTACTGTTTACTTTGATTGGGGCATTTTGTGTTTGAAAAAGTAAAATTTTAATCCTAAGGTTTAATATAATATATGACAAAGTTATTCCCATTAACATGCATATTTTCTTTTTATATTAGCTTTGCACATATATAGAATGAGGAGAGAGATGGATAGAAAATGACTCAGTCATGGGAATCAAAATGTAATTCAGTAGTATTAATGAAAAATACCCATGTTGTTTGAATACTACTTAAAATTTTGTCTTTCAATGTATTTGTCACTAGGGGAAGACCAACTGAGATTCAATCAGATTTTTAACTTCAATTTAGAAAAAAATGTTCATGACTATTGGATATTTGTTTTGATACTCTGAGTATGGTTCAGATGCTTCAAAGGACAGAATAATCTACTCAGTGGTCATAATGTTTTAGGGAAGGCTGTGTGGGAAGGACAACATATCATGCCTGCTGCTTTCCAGAACAATTGTTCACTCCTCACACTCTTGGGTGGCTTGGAAACTGCAAGCTGCTGCTGATTAAATTACTGGATTTTATGCCAGGCTGAGAGAGTGAAAGGAAATAAGAGGGATAGGAGTAATTGAGGAAGGACTTGAAAGGAAGGGCTCTGGCTCAGCTTGTGGGACTGCAGTGGGGTTTCATTAAGGAAATGGTTCCATTGAGTCTGCTAGAGATAGTGGGTTCGATTTCCTGCATCACAACTGGGAGCAGGAAGAGGGGATACAGCAAGACTGCCTGGGGCTTTCCCACTAGGCTTAGGAAACCTGACAACCCAAAGGCCATTTCTTCTCACAGAGCCAACTCCTCTGTTGCCGCAGTGGATGCTAAAGTTCCCTCATAGACCTGGGTATTTTTCTTCTGGGAAAAATAAGACTTTAAGAAGTGGTAAGAATTCCTAATTTGTAGTTACTTAACAACACATGGAAAAGTATGGTCAGGGATAAACATTTTAGGACAAAATATTTTTAGGGCATTTATAGTGGGAAGAACACTGGATTCTGAGATAGGAGACCTACATTCAAGTCCCAGATTTGTTATTTTAATCTCTCTGTCCCTCAATTTCCTGATGTGTAAAATGAGAGAGGACAGAAGAGGTTTGAATTAGATGGTCTTTAGGGTCCCTCCCATCTCTAAAAATATAATCCTTTTGAATAGTTTTGGCTGTCATAAGATAATGCTTTGATTGTCACAGAAGAAATTACTGTCCTTAGCTTCCAAAGGCCAAAAATAAGATGAGCTGTCAATTAAGATTAGTTTGTGATGCCTTCATTGCTGTTGGTAACTTTAGAATAGATAGTTTCAATGAAGATTTTTTTTTTGCCAGCTGAAGTTTTCGAGATAGGTTGTTATCTTCCTAAGAGAACACTGCTCATGCAAAGAAAGCATAATCATAGAATCTTAAAACCTGGAAGGAAGAACCTTAGATGTCCAAGAGCCTTATTTTATAGCTGCAGATTGATGCCCGGAGAGTCTGTGATTTGCTCGGGGTACCACAGTTAAGAAGGAACCTTTGAATGACAGCTCTTGTTTAAATATAGCTTATTAATACCTTTTTTTAAAAAATTCAATAACTTCCAAATTCCAGCATACAGATATTTACTACTCAAATGAAATTGACTCAGGAAAATAACTGACATTTCTGTAAGAAACCAGTATGTAAGATAATAGGCACAGTGAAAGAAGTTTCCTATGAATAATAATTACAATATTGGGGTACCTCTGCCTTAGGCATGTAGGTAGCTGGATGGAACAATGGATAGAATGCTGGGCCTGGAGTCAGGAAGACTCATCTTCCTGAGTTCAAATTTGACCTCAGACACTTACCAGCTGTGTGACCCTGGACAAGTCAATTAATCCTGTTTGCCTCAGTTCCTCATCTTTAAAATGATCTGGAGAAGGAAATGGCAAACCACTGCCAAGAAAACCCCAAATGGGGTCACGGAGAGTCAGACATGACTGAAAAATGACTCAATAACAAAAGCCTTAGGCACCTTGTGCCAACTGACTTCTTGAGTAAACAGGGGTATATCATAAAACAATCCTATTTCCCAGTGCTGATAGTAGGAACCCAAAGTTGAAAGGGTGGCTAGCTCTGTACTTTCTCCAGGTTTGTGCCATGGGATCTCTGATCTGGAAGCTCCTCTTTGGAAACTTATTAAGAAAGAAGTGAACTATATCCCCTTAACTTTTCTAAGGAAGAAGAAAAGAGTAGGTAAATGAAAGAAGGTAGAGGTATGCTAGCTTTTCCTTTTACTTAAAAGACATTACATTTCTGGAACTTTGCTACCAGCAAAGAATAGGGGAAGCCACCTATGTCTCTGGTAAATCAGTTTAGCAGGTAGGATAATGATCATCACAGAATCCTAAAAATTGGAGGCTAGTATAGATCCACTAAGTCAGAGAGATAGCATGGCTTAGTGTGAAGAACAATAGATTTCGATTTTAAAGACCTGAATTCTAATTCCAAGCTCCGTGTCCTACTCCACAGGTGACTTTGCTAGAAGCAAAACAAACAAACAAACAAATAAATAAATGACAAATAAAACCTTTAACCTCAAATGTAAAATTATAGAGATGGAAAACAATCAAAACTAAATGGAGTGAAATTTTAGTGACCAAGCTTGAACCCAGTGGAAAAATATGAGAATGCGCTTCCCTTCTCTACTTTGCAGAGAAGCAATAGGGTTATGGAACATTGCATAGAATGTCAGACTCAGTTGATTTTATTCTTCATTATGGGTTATACTTTTACTCATCCCAAGATTTCCATAACAACAAATGGTCAGCTTTTCAGTACAAACATTTTACTGATTTTGCCGTGAGGCAGCAAGACCTGGAAGAACACTGCCTCCAAAGATCTCAAGATGAGCATCACACAGAGGGTGATGGAAAGGCATGTAGTAGTTGTGAACAGGCTGCAACATAAAGCTAAAGAGAAATTTCTGAGGAAGAAGAATAATGGATATTATCAATGAATTATTTGACAGAGAAGATAGACTTTCATGTAGTAAGAGTGAGGTATGGACAGCCAGAATACTCTACTGGTACCTTCAAGATGTCGGGAGAAGGCCCTCAGCACAATGAGGGAGACACTCTGTAGAAAACTTTTGGAAAGACATTGAACAGGAGGGGCAATCTGCATCATTGGAGGGAATTCCTGGAGTGAAGTGATCACAGATCTATTTGAATATTTTGTTTGCTTTTGTTATAGAGATGCTCTCTCTGGCAGGATTAGGTTAAGAGACATATTTTGGGAAATGCAGATGATAAAAAATAAAAGACATTAATACTTTTAAAAAGGTGATAGTGTTAGGCTAGGTAATCTTGATTTACATTTTTAATATATACACAGTCCTATGGCCATCTCTCCCATAACTTGACTTGGAAATAATTCAGGCTGCCTAAATAGGGTGAGAAGGACAATGTGAGACAAAAATTCTCCTAAACAGAGTATTCAACCCATATGGGCTTTGAAATAACTCATGCTTCCTTCCACCAGGTTCCTTTTCAGAATCCTGTTTCCTCTCCTTTAAGGAGCTTTCAGATCTTAGGAGCCGCAAAGGATCCATAGTTCTGTGCAGCTGCTCCTTAATGGGGCAAGGGCAGAGGCAGCTAAAGGAGGACCTTGAGACTTTTCTGACCCTGAATGCAGGTGGTAACTGTGTGAATCAGCACACTACTAAAATACATCTCCAAGGAAGAGAAAGGGAGGAAATGTATATCAAGGAAATCTTGAATGAGGACGAGATAGTGGAATGCATAAGGAGAGAAAAGCAGGGAAGGAAGGTGGAACAATGGTATGCTTTTCACTAAGGATTGTTAACCTGAAGTCCATTAACTTGGGATAGATAGCTAGATAGATATAGGCAGATAAAGACACACACATATATATATATATATGTATGTGTGTGGATATCTGTGTATATATGTACATATGTACATGTATATTTCATATACCCATGTATGTGTATATGTGCACATACATATATAGATAACTATTTTAATATAATTGGTTTTCCTTATAATCCTATGTATTAAAATATTGTTCTGAGATGGGGTCCATAAGTTTGACCTGACTGTTAATGGTACCTATTGCACAAAAAAAAGGTGAAGAACCCTTGTTTAGGCAAAATGGGAATTTTTATTCTGAGTGGAAGGTTTATCATTTCCCAGACTGAAAAAGAGGTAAATGTGCTTAAGCATTAAGATGTCACTTTTCAGCATAGAATAGCAATAGACTTCCACTTCATTTTGTGATTGATGACAGCAGATATCATCATCATCATCACTGTCATCATCAAAAATAAATCTTTGCTTAGCACCAGTCTTCCCATGGGTCTGGTCTTACTTCAAAAATTTCTTTTTTTACATGTGAACTTTAGAGAAGGCTAAGTTGGCATCTAACTCTACCTGCTTTTCCTGACATTTGCGATGGGGTACTACTTTTCAAGAACAAAACAGGGTCATATTTATTAGAATTCATGGAAGATATGTATTATGCCACCTGTAAAGTAATTTCATCCTATATTTCTAGGAAACATCTAGAGAATATAATTTTCTTTGTTGTAGTATTAGATGGACCATTAGCATGGAAGAGATTATCTGGAATTGGCAATATTAATACTTTTTAATTTTGTGGTTGTCTTTTTTTAAAAATTTACATTAGAGTAATTATAAGTGTACATGAACAGTTGGAAAGGGAGGGATATATTTGAGAGGATTACAAACAAACAAATTCATCCATGATGAATTTCATTGTTTTCTCCCTGGGAGATGTGGTTAACTCTCTTTCCCAACTAAAAGCTCACGCTGGATCAGATTTTTTGTCATTTGTAATTCTTTGGAAACTTCTACAGTTTAATAGACTATCCATTGGGAATTTTAATTTAATTAGAAATTAGGGAAAATATGTGGGGATTTAATGTTTGCATCAGCCCTGATCTGAGTTTTGTCATGAATCAAGTCACAACTTGATTGAATCTGAAAATCACTTTGTTTAGGCACCATTGTTTAGCTACCTAATTATTTCATATATCTCTAAATCATTAAATGAAAAGAGATCCTGTGCAAAGCATCTGACATTTAAGGGTATTTCTAAAAACTCTTTGAAAATTTCAGGATATGGTTAATATAGATGGCAGTATTTAGGAGCGATACTGCCTTTTCGTAGGCTAGTCTGAAGTCCAATTGATCTATATCTACTTACAGATTATTCTAGGGGTGAATTTCCAGGACTCAAGATGAAAAGGGTTTTTTGTTTATTTGTTTTCAGGTTTTTTTAAATATGCATTTCCTCTTCAATTTCAAATGATCTACAGATGGGACCAAATCAATTAGTGCTTAGTTAACAATATGAGTTAATAGCTTAAGTATAACCTTGGTAGGAGAGATTTCTCTTAAGAAATAGCTTTGATTAAACTATTTTAGAATACTGTACTTCCCTACTGTGATTTTACATTAATAAAAATATAGTATATTGAACCTAAACTTCTTGGGATGGTTTCTAAATGGCCAGTACAAGCATATGGCTGTTCTATTACTAATCCCTTGAATATTTTCCCTTAAGAGGGTCTTAAATATTTAACACTTTTTAGTCTGCCATATATAGATTTCTGGTATGGCGGTCATCTGATGTCCTATTTGTTCCCTCATGTGAAATTTACCCCGGCTAGTATAAATTGGCCAAGAACTGATACCTGACTAATTTGCATTTAGTTTAGAAGAAATCTTAGTGTGTTTCCTTAAGTTTCATTTCTGTGTTGCTTGGCAAATCTACTGCCTACTTGTACCTCACTGATTCCTTATAAAATATAAATAGTGTAAAACGTGCTAAGCCTTTATAGTTTAGAAGGGCTCTGGGGTCTCAGGGATCCTTGCAGGGATCTTACAGCCCCACCTTGATCCTAGAATAACTTAATAAGAATCAATACTCAGAAAGAAGCGGAGATATCCAGGAGGAGCCTGGGTGGCAGCAATAAAAACCCAGGATGTGCCTTATGTTTCCCACTGGGCACTTTTACACCACAGGCAACCTTGGCCCTGCTCTGCTGAACTGTTAACTTAATTCTAGGCACAGAGCAAAATATTAGTCTGTGAGTCATAGGATTTAGGGCTAGAACGGACCTTGGGGAGTATGAAATCTAACCCCATCATTTTACAGATGCGGAACCTGAGACTCAGAGCACTGGATTTGCCCAGGCACACAGTGGCAGAACTAAGATTTGAATTCAGACCCTTTGGAATCTAAATCTACCCCTCTTTCTGTTGTATTGCACTGCCTCTGACTCTTCAGCAGCTAAGTCCTTTCTACTACCCTGAATTCCAATGAAAGTATTTATTTTAAAATTAGTACATCAAAATGTACAAAATAGTGATGGGTCAGTATTTTATAGTTATTCAATCTGCTGAGATGCAGCATGGCATAGTCCTAGAGGGCTGGTTTTGTCAGGAAGCCCTGGGTCCAAAACCTGCCTCTGTCATTATAACAACAGAGTGCCACAGGTAACTAAAACTCTAGTTGCAAATGGTTATGGCCCTGCATTGGCAGAGGGAGCTTTTGTACAGGCATTCCCTATTGTGATTAAATCACACATCCAGGCCAAAAAATAAGGTCAATCTGATAGGAATTTCTGATGACTAGTTTTAATTCTGACATTTATTAACAGCTATGGCAAGCCACAACTTTTCCAGTATTATAAAACAGCAATAATAACTGGCTGGCACCACCTACCTCAAAGGAAAGTGCTTCATGAATCTTAAAGCATTATATCAAAGGGTCTGACATATTTATTCATTCTTACTCCTAAAACAGTGCCCTCAAGGTGGCCTAGAGTCTTTACAAGGTGCTGGAGTCTGGATGAGGTTCACAACCAACCATTCTCTTTTTGGCTGAGACATCATTATTAAAGAGGATGGGAGGCATACAGTGGGTAAAAACAGGGAGGAAGTGGGCAGAGGAGAGAGGGGAACAGTCTCCCTAAAGGATAACTCATCTGCCAACAAGGTTTTCTATCCTTTATCTAATTCTTTCATTCAACCCTTCACCAGAAGTCTGAATTGCCCACCTCCACCTCCATCCTCCATGATGTTTCTACACAAAAGCACAGAATGACTGTGGTCAGGTATCTAGGAGGCTTAGAAGAGTTGGGTTTTTTGTTTGCTTTGGGTTTTTTCCCTCCCAGAGACAACTGAAAGTGAATGGCATAGAGGATGCCCGGAGGTTCTTTGCTTTTTATAAGTAGCTTGTAAACCAAAAAGTTTGAGTAGGAGAAGAAGCTAATGGAGCTTTTTTATTTTAAAGGCTAGAGGTGAAAGCAGTATCAGAAAAGCAAGAGGAGTCATTAGACAGGTATAAAAGAAAAAATAAGATAAAGGCAAAGATATGCTGAGAAAAGGCATGGAAGAAGGGAATAAAGAATTTAAAGCCATGTGTGCATGGATTAAGGAGTAGAAGAAAATCTAAAGTTCTAGAGAGAAAAAGGAAAGACAAAATGAAGGGTGAAAGAAAGGGATTGTGGGACACTGGAGAACACAGAAAGAAGCAAGACCTTATTGGGCACAAGTAAAAATGGCCAAAAAAGGTAACTAAGAGACAAGAGTTCTATAAAGTTATGTTTGCTTAAACAGCTGTACTTTGGATCACATCTTAATCCATTTCTAATTAATCATTATTATGGTGTTTTATAATTTCTGAAAATCTTCTTTCCTAAACAGAATAATTAAAATTGATTAAAAAAATGTAAAAAGTTCAGGCCAAGGGCACTGCATAGGTTAATTGTTTGGAAGTATTCATACATCTAGGCTCTTAATGATTTCAAGTGGTCTTAGGCATATTTTTCAGGAAAGACCTATCACTCTATGACAAAATATACTGACTACAATAATTTAGTATATTACTCCTCCAGAATATAGCATTTATGATGGAAACATAATTCCTCCAATGGATATAAGCAGAAGAATGCTTGTAAAATCTTTGAAAGGCGCCTCAGTTAAAATATTTACTACTTAAGGGAGCCTAGAGAATGTATTAAAATCATAGGAATCCAATATGGAGAAGACCTGTTTGGTCCGCAGGAGATTCCTCTGCTTAAGGAGGATTATTCTCCAAAGCATGTGCAAGGAAACTCAATTGCATTTCAGCCTGTTAAGTTTAGAACAAAATTTAATTTGACAATAGAAAACACAATGGTCTAGTAGTGTTTAATGAGCCTTAAAATGTATGCAAACACAGCATTCAGGAAAGGATTCCCTGTGATGGATAGTTTTATTGCTGAGGGTTGGCAACCTAAAGCCCAAAGGTCAGAGGCTTTCAATATGTTATTTGTGGCAAAGATAGTAAGGTCTTTCTTAATTTATCTCCATTATTATCTGGACTAAAGACATCTCCAATGGATAGGCTCATGTACTACAGAAAAAATCTCTTCTTGGTAGATTAAACAAATACACATAGGGGAAAGAACAAATGAAAAACAAGAACTTTATGATTCTTAGATACCTAGTGAAGATTTCTAATATGACTTAAAAACAAAATAAAACCTCATCTTGGCATTGCGGGATAGCTTATTTAAAAAAACTTTTAGCTGAACAATTAGGTGAGAACTAAGATATGAAAGGGCAAGGATAAAACTTTATTCAGTCTTCTCTTCAGGACACATGGATAGTAGTAGTGATATATATACATATACATATATATACATATATGTGTATACATATATATATGCATGTGTGTGTATATCACCACTGTTTTGTATTTAGAATGTAATGTTTCAAGCAGTTGTGAAGAATTTTTTTTTACTTTTCTAGCTACTAAAAAGCATCACAGCCTAGGAAGAATCAGACTGAAAAAACTGAGGCAAAGAAATTTTAAGTGAATCAGAAAATAGACTAAGGGACCAAGCTCATGGGGCTTGGATTAGAATTCAGGTTTTTCAGTCCCAGTACTGTACTTTCTGAATAGGTACACTGGGGAAAGAAAGCATTAATAAGATATTTCCCTTTTCTTCATCTTATTTTCCCTCCCAAGGGAACCCATGAGGAAAACATAAAACATATTCATGAAATTTCACAAGCATGCTATTACTTTTCACAAAGAAGGGAAAAGCACCATGAGAACATCATGAGAGAGAAAACTGGGAAATGATAGTGTCCTGACCAAGCCTGGTCCTTACAGTAAATGCTGTAAGATTTGCTGCATAGGGTTAAGACCCTGAGACTGATTACACTCTAGCATGTATTAAAACACAAAATTGTCAGGAAGATACTTGGTAGAGTTCCCTTGATGGAATCAAAATTTGTCATTCTAAGTAATCTAGGAATTTAAAATTTAACAATAAAGCAATCAAGCTATTTTACCTGGACTATATCTCAATAATAAATACATTCATATGGTACCTTACTGTTTCTAAGGTGCTCTCATATAAATAAGCTCATTAGATATTCAAATGAGGAGCCACAAATGAATGTTTTAGGCAGTCAGGACAGTTATTATCATCCCCATTTTTCCAGATAAGGAAATCAAGTCTCAGATAAATTCAATGACTAGCCTGTAGTCACAGGACTTGGCAGTAATGGAACCAGGACCAGGGCCAGGAGACTCCTGACTCCTAATCCAATGTTCTTTCTGACCAAGCTGCCTCTGATTTATGGAATGATTGATAAGTGGCTAAATCGGATATTAAAAGAGAGATAGGACTGGACCAGGGATTCTTAACCTGGGTCCCCTAGGACCACCCCCTCAGGAGTCCATAGATAGATTTCAAGGGATCCATGAACTTGAGTGGGAAAAAAAATTACATCTTGAATATAATTAGATTCCTTTGGACATTTAAAATATTCTTCTGAGAAGGAATTTATAGGCTTCACCAGACTGCCAAATACATCTATTATGACACACAAAAAAGGGTTAAGAACCCCTGCACTAGAAAAATTTGTAGATTTCATTTTTCGAAATATACATTTTGATTAAGCCTTTTGTATAACTCCCAAATGCTGTATATGCAACCTTGCCACTATCTAGGTGTCGATATTTACTGAAATTTTATCTCTGTTCTATGAGGCAGTCAGTTCTGAGGTTTTCTTATAACAGAATTCAATAGACATGCATCAAGTATAACTTGAAAATGATTCATGTATCTGTTTTAATAATAGCATAATACAATTGGCAATTATCAGTCAGATTCTCACTCAGTGGGAAATGGCACTTCAGTACAGCAATATTAACAGTGTTAATATACTGGCCAATATTACTAATTTTTCTTAATTAGCAGAGAAAGTGCAGAATAATCACTTTTTGCTCATTTCCTTATAAGTAACTGGCTGAAAGGTGTTCCAGATTTCTACACTCAATGCTTTATAAATTTTATTTCGCATCTCCCATTCTTTGACTGTCAGACAACTCAGATAACTTGAAAGATTGTATAGTAAAGTGAAAGGACATGTTATTAAGCAGTGTAGGGTAGAGGGTGTTATTTCTTTTTATTTCTCCAATAAAGAGGTGTGGGTGTTAGGAGCAGGACATTTTTAGAGGAAGGTAACAACACCTTGTCCACAAGAGATTTCTCACTGACCAGCCTTAATTAACCGAGGTTGTCACACAAAAAGAAGCTGCACACGGGGGTAGGTCATTGTAAGGGTAGGCTCCTTAAGGTCGCCTGGTGACAGGCATAATGACAAATGAATGTGCTCTGTTAAACTATGACCTCTTAGAGAAGCCAGTGTCAAGTAAAATGTAACATAGAGAGGCTCACTGAAGATGTAGTCCCCTTATAAATATTGACAGTAGGAATTTCTCTGTTGTCTTATTTTTCCTGGTAACAATTCAAACCATACAGAAATTTCCTTTAAATTACTTTTGTAAAGTTAAAGAAAAATGAATTAAGGTAATGATCCAGTATATGCATGTCATGTAAAAGTTTTAGCTTTTTCCATGCAAAGTTCCTTTTGGTGTTCAGACAGTCAGAGCTCTATTCTTTGTACTATGTGCTTTGAATGCTATCATAGGTTCCATGTTTGGCTTTTGTTGAACATAATCTAAAATATGTGGTTTATTTCAAGACATTTAAAAATAATAAGGCTACAATGGAATTATTGAAATATTTTTGTGGCTCAGTGTTCGTGGTTACTTGCTGGTTTGAAATACTTAAAGAAGTTGATGACTTCTAAATTCTCAAGTCTGAATTCTAGACAACGGTTGCTGAAATCCCTTTAATATGTTTAGGACTGGTAGTATATTCTGGATATAATGACATTGGGCCCTTTTATGATAGACTTGTTAAAACAAGTAAACAATTCTGATTTTATAAGTTCAGGTAAGGGAATAAATGTCTTACAAGTCCAACTCTCAGACTGATTTTCTGCTTTAAAGTAGTGACTCCAGCACAGTAAGCAGATGTATAATAAAATGAAAATCCTTTGGAATTAGAAACAATTTACATATTAAATGTATCAATACACATTTCAAGTCTGAATTCCTGTGCTGGACAGCTACTTGAATATTTCTGCTCTGCTGGCTGAATAGGAATGAAGATCAATTACCTAGTCTAATCTCAGATGGTCTACAATCTAAGTTTGCTGTCTGAAAGTTGCAAATAACCTTATCTGCACAAGAGATTAGTTAGCACTGAGTCAGAGCTTCATGCTATCTTAATGCATGGGGTGATTTCTCAATCTTGGCATAGCAAGAACTTGTTTCACACTCTGCCCCAGCAGAAAGAAAAAATGTGATGAAAAATCTGATTCTATTGTTAAATAAATAGTTTTCAGACAAATAAAATTGTGCATACAAATACAGACACACAAAAACTTTATCACTTCTATGACCTCTTGCTGTGAAGCCAAAAATTTTGGAAACAGAAAAATTAATATTTTTTCAGTTAATATCGTGGTTGGTTTCATGAACCATTTTAAGTGCTTTAAGACTCAAGTTGTGCTAGTACTATTTTACCTTCTGTGGCTTTGACATTGGCTATTTAGTCTTTAAGAAAAACAGAAAATGAACCTTTCAACCCACTTCGAGCCCTTGAAAAAGGAAAATAGAATATTGTCCCAATGACATGCCTTGGGAGTAAGCTTTTTAAGTTTAACAGTAAAATTTTAAAATGAAGAAGAAATGGCTTCCTTAGCTTCAACTTAAAAAAACCCCAACTTAAATCTGGATAACCATACACATTGTATAGGCAGATTGATATATAACAGAACCTTTGAAATAAGCCACATAATCCAACAACCTTTATGGCTCAGCTTTACTCATAAATGTTTTTGAAACTTAATTCCTAATTTTAAAATATTTTCTCATTAAATTAACCATAGGATAATGAAATGTAAGAGCTGTGAAAGGGATTTGGCTATTATCTATATAAATGGTTCCCATTTAGTAATTTGTGAACTCTTGGGGGTTTAAGTCCAAGGGGTTCAAACTAAAAACTCTCTAATGGTGCATTAAATAGTAAATAATTGCCCAATTATGTTACATTTATATATATATATATATATTATTCTTCTGTGGCAACAAACTATGTGCATATTAGAAATAGTGTAAGTTTGTTTCCATAATAATTCAAAACTATTGCAATCAAGTATGCAACAATTTTGATGTTTGTGCAGAGAATACATTGTCTGCTTCTAAGTGCATTGTGTTCTTATAATTTCTCAACATGTCATCAAATTGTTTGCAAAATGCCACAAGGTTTGACATTAGATTCCCAGCATAAGATACATGCATGTACCCACATTTGTGTTCTGTATATGTGTTCCCTCATCTTCTCTGTTACCTCGTAATCATGCCCCATCAGCTTTATGTACATGACTAAGATATTACAAATGTCTGCATGATTACTAGACATGCACATTATAAGTCATTTTGAAACTATCACAGACCATCATAAATGTTCTACAGAAACAAACCTTATATTGCCTCTCATTACAGCTATTTTCCTATTTAACTTATTTTCCATTTACATTACCTTTCTATTGGTTGATTTCCAAATGAACTGGTTGGCAATAGTGATTAGTTGTTTGGTAGAGTTTCTGTGAGAATGTTGCTAGTGCACCACTGGTAGAAGATGTCCTTACAAAGATTAATTTATGTGTAGAAGTAATGTATCCAATTAAGTTTTAAGAACATTTACCATTTAATACAATGTTATTAGCCAGTAGGAAAATAAATATTTTATAGCATTCCTAGCTATTCACTTTTTTGCCAATTAGGTAGCTAAAATTTTTTTAAAATTAATTTCCATCTCCCAAAAAAACAGCTTATAATGTTCTCTTATCACTTCTCACCATATATTTATGTATTTTCACTTTATTCTTGTTTGATATCAAAATACAGAAATAAACTTGATTTGCAACCAGATTTAAGACTGTCAAATATTAGAAACTCTTGTTTAGATAAAAAGCCCAACATTGAAATTAAGTTTGTACATGATTATTATATTATGTTAAACATTCTTCAAGTTGTAATCTATTTCATTTAAAATGCTATTTGATGTTTTACATTATTCTGCATGTATAACCTTTATCAGAGTGCTTGCCATCTTGGGGAGGAGAGAAAGGAAGGAGGTAGAGAGAAAAATTTGGAACTCAAAATCTTTCAAAAAATGAACATTGAAAATTGTCTTTATGTATGATTGGAAAAAATAAAATACTATTAAAAATAAAATGTTATTTGTATTCAACAAAAATAATTATAAAATAAAGAAATTTAATATGAAGTCTTGCAGATAACAGAAAGTATATGAGGTCTTGCTGGATTACTTTTAATTCTTACAGAATGCCCCACACAAAAAATTCATAATAATTTCTTAATTAAAGTTTTATAATTTTATATTTAGAGTTTTAACAATTTCAGGTAAGATAAAATTTTATATTTTATAATATATAATATAAGGTTTTATTTGGAGCTTTGGAGGGCAAAAGTTATCACTGCAGTTACTGTAAGCATTTAATGAATAAACCTAAAAGAATGTTATGAATAGTATATTAAAAAAACTCTAGGGACTCACAATAGGTTTTATTGTTGTTATTGTCGTTGAAATGGATCATAAAACAAAAAACATTGGGAAACATTGATGTGAAGAAGAAAATGAAGCCTAGAAATGTTAAGTGACATGTCCACTTGGTCATCTAGGTGTTGTAGTAGACAGAGGTGGAGTCAAGCAGGCCTGACTTTAGACATTCACTTAGCAGTGTGACTTCACAAGTGACTTAACTTCTCTCAGCCTCAATTTCCTCATTGGTAAAATGGGGGTAATAGTAGCATAGGATTATTGTGAGAACCAAATGAGATAGTGTATTTAAAGAGCTTTCCAAATCTTAAAGAACCCCCTAAATGCTAGCTATCGTTAAACCTCTCCAGGAGCTAAATTTTTTCATAGCTATGATAGTTAGCCAAATAAAATGACCTAGAGGAGGGTCTGCAGCACACTGGGCAGATTCTATATGGAGGATGTATGGTAGAGCATGGATAAGAATCTCACAGGAGCAGAAAGCATGGTTGGCTTATGATCTGCACTGATGGAGAAAATAATAACTCATATTTGTAGAGCACTTTAAAGCTTTTGAAGTGCTTTTCTCGTAACAATCTTGTAAGGGTGGTAGTGCAAGTATTATTATACCCATTTTATGATTGAGGAAACTGGGGCTGTAAGAGTTTAATTGATTTGCCCATGGTCATAGAACTAATAAGTATTTGCGATAGGATTCAAATCCAACACTTTATCCACTGTGAGCAGTACAGATTCACTGAGGGATTTAAGTATCCTGTTAGCCTGGAAGGACCTTAGAATGGACATTAATTATTTTGGTTATGTTTTGTTTAATTGTGAACATAACTTCAGGTCATTTTCTTGGACACCACTCACTGTATCCATAGAAGTCAAATGAGCCATAGAGTTTTATTTGATACATAGCTTGGGGAAGAAAAGTCAGAGAAATGAGAGGTGGAAGCTCAAAGTAATTTCTGGATAAAGTTTTTTTAATATGTGATTTAGCAAATGAAGTATAAAAGATTGTCATAAATTTACGAAGGAATGCCCTGGGTAGTTCTTTCTCTCTGTCAGCAGTGGACAAATAGTGAAACAATTTGGTATTGGATAAGAAATAGAATGGCCGATCAATGGAATAGATTAGGTACACAATATAGAAAAGTAAATGACCACAATAAGCTAGTGTGTTGGATAAACCCAAATTATTCCAGATGTTGGGGTGAGAAATCACTGTTTGACAAAAACTGTTGGGAAAATTGGAAAATAGTCTTGCAGAAATTAGGCATAGACCAATATCCCACCCGTATACCAAGATAAGCTCAAAATGGTTTAGACATAAAGGGCATATAGGCAAATTAGAAGAGCATGGGAAAAAATGACCTGTCAGATCTACGGAGAAGGGAAGAGTTCGTAACGAAACAAGAGAGAGAGAGGTTCACAGGAGGTAAATAGATAATTTTGATTACATAAAATTAAAAAGTTTTGGACAAACAACAAATGCAACCAAAATTAAAAGGAAGGCAGGAAACTAGGAAACAGTTTTATAGAAAGTTTCTTTGAGTCCTGTTTCTCAAATATATAGGGAACTGACCCAAATTTATAAAAATAAAGGGCATTCCCAAATTGATAAATGGTCAAAGGATCTAAACAGGAAGTTTTCATGAGAGGAAATCAAAGCTATCAATAATCATATGAGAAAATGCTCTAAATCACTATTAGAAAAAAGCAAATTAAAACAACTCTGAGGTGCCACCTCCCACCTATCAGATTGACTAAGATGACAAATAAAAGGAAACAAATGCACTCTTGGTGGAGCTATGAACTAATCCAATCATTCTGGAGAACAATTTGGAACTATGCCCAAAGGGTTATAAAATTGTATATACCCTTTGACCTAGCATTACTGCTACTATATCTATACTCAAGGAGATCAAAGGAAAAGAATCCATATGTACAAAAATATTTTATCAGCTTTTTTTGTGGTGACAAAGAATTGGAAACTGAGGGGATGTCCATCAACTGGGGAATGGATGAACAAGTTATGGTGATGGAATGAACGTGATGGAATGCTACTGTGCTGTGAGAAATGATGGAGGGGGTGGTTTCAGAAAAACCTAGGAAGACTTAAATGAATTGGTACAAAGTGAAGTGAGCAGAACCAGGAGAACAATGCAACAAGTAGCAGTAATATTGAAAAGATAATCAACTGTGAAAGACTTAGCATCTCTGATCATTACGATGATCTACCATCACTCCAAAGGACTCATGATGAAAAATGCTATCCACCTTTATATATGGACTAATGGACTCATAATAAAGATTGAAGCATATTTTTTCTTGCCCCCCTCTTCCCAAACATGGCTAATACATTTTTCAAGCCTTCATAAGTTTAGTAAATATAATTATTCTTGTCTTCTCAATGGGTAGGGGAAGATTGGAAAGAGAGAGAACTTGAAATTGCAAATAAATAAAAGGAAGGAAAAATGGTCAGGCAACCTTCAACTCCATAAACATTTACTGAAAAATACAGGCAAAGACAATTAAGCAAACAAACAAAAAACAATGGACCAAGTAGAATACTTGGTCTCTCCATAGACGACTAAAGAGCAAAATTATTTTCTGTCTTTTGCCACTTGGAAAACTGAACTGCATAGAATGAAGTGTTATAAAGGAAACACAATTGAATTAGGAGTCAGAAGACCTGTGATTTCAATGCTGAATTTACTGTTTACTACTTTCCTGACCTGGGGCAAGTCTCTGTGTCTCAGTTTCCTCATCTGTAAGGTGAAAAAGATTCATTTTATTTTAAGGGGCAGGTAGGTGGCACAGTGAGTAGAGCTCCGTCCCTGGAGTCAGGAGGACCTGAGTTCAAATGTGGCCTCATACACTTGACACACTTACTAGCTGTGTGACCTTGGGCAAGTCACTTAACCCCAATTGCCCTGTCTTTTCCCCTCCAAAAAAACCCTCCAAAATAATCGCTTTATTTTTAAGATTCCCAGGGCTATTATTATGACCCAGTATAGTTTTGATGGCTTTCTTAATAGTAATGAAAACAATAGTTCCCAGACAATTTCATGGGAGGGAGGAAGTAATTCTTTTTATTCAGAGAACTCAGGCTGCTGAAGTAGAGGAGTGGAAAATTCCAATCTCCCTTAGAGCTCCACAATGGTGTAATTACCTCTTAAGCTTCACATGAGATTTACTCTTGGAAATCACCTCTTAATAATGTTACAATAAGGCAGTGGGATTCAGTGAACAAAGAAAAAAATAGGTTGACTAGAATGTTGTGTGTATCCTAATGTAAGGTATATCCCTGTTTCAGTACTTTAGTTTAATTCAGCAAAGATTTATTAAGTGTGTACTATGTGTAAAGCCCTGTGTTAGGCACAGGAGACTCAAAGGCAGAATACTGCTGCTATTCTACATGAATCGATGAATGAATGAATGAATGAACATTAAGAGCTTTCTGTGTGCAAAGTGCTAGAGATACAAATAGAAAAATAAGGCATGCCCTGCTTTTAGGCAGCTCATGTGGCAATGGGGCAACAAAATATAAATATACATGGTACAAGGAAAATTGAGATGGAAAAAAAACACCAACAACGGGGATGGGGGGAACCATGGAAGGTTTCACAGAGGAAAGGGGTGATTAAGCTGGACTTCGAAAGAAGACGCCATTTTCCTTGAGAGGAAGATTAGGAGGGAGGACATTCTAAACATGAGGGAAGTTCTATGTGACTGTATGTAAGCAGAAGATGGAATGTTGAGTTAGGGAAGCAGCTAGTGACACAGTTTGGCCAGAAAGTAGGGTTGGTAGAGGAGAATAAATGAATAAAGGCTGATTGACTAACTTTCATGAGGTGCTGTGGCCAACATTCTGGCTATGAACCTCTCCAAATTTAGCTAATCAGGTTCTCAGACAGTAGTCCATCCCATATTTGGTCCAGTCCATATTTGCTATATTCAGAGTTTCTCCAGCTTAGTAGGACCTTCCAAAAGCTACACTCTGCAAAGGGAAAACCTAAGGTTATCTCCGTATCGTGAGGTATTGATGTAAGACTTTAGTGGAAAGTAGCAACTTAATACCATAAAAATAAACTTATTAAAATATCCCCTTGACACATGGAAATACCCTTATCATTACAATCTGTAGATAAGGATATTATGGCATTTAGAGAATTAGTAACTTTGTTTTGCATATAGATAAAATAAAGAGTAGAAAATAAGGAGGTATCCAGAGGATCTCACATTTTTGTCTCCCAGACCTATAATCCAGCATTTAAACTTGCTAAACTACTCTTCTACCATCTATCATGGTGTATGAGTTGATGTTTTAAGGTAAAAAATTCTTTTCTCAAATTAGAGTCAACATATATCAAAGATTTGCTTTCTCACACTGCCTTTATTTTTAGGATCCATAACTATTGAATAATAGAAACAATTTCAGTTTTCTCATTTGTGAAAATGGGTTAATATTCAAAGTTGTGTGAATCAAATTATATCTGTCAATAAGTCAGTCAATAAGCATTTATTAAGTACCTACGATGTGGCAGGTAGTATGCTAGAAGCTAGGAATACAAGGAAAAAAGGGAAATAATTTCTGCTCTCAAGGAGCATATGTTTGAATGGGGAAGCCAACATGTAAATAACTAGGTACATACAGGAAATATTTGGAGTAGATGGAAGGTGATCTCAGAGAAAACATCAGCGACTGGGTAGACAAAAAGAAGAAACTGGATCTGAGTGTTGAAGGAAGCCACTGAAGCTAAGACGTGACGGTGAAGAGAGAGCATCTAAGGATTGGAGGACAGTCAGTGCAAAGGTCGTTTTATGTGAGAACCTACGCCAGAGGAGCTGGACCATACAAGGTGTGAAGGGAAATGAAGCATAAGAACATTTTGAAGGTAGGAAGAGACCAGGTTATGAAGAACTTTAAAGAACAAACATAGGACTTTAGTAGGGAACCACTGGAGTTAATTGAATTGAGGGCGGAGGGATGTGACAGCTGAGTGAAGAACAGATTGTGGTGGGGAAATACTTGAAACAGGGAGATCAAATGAAAGGCTATGGCAAGAAGTCTAGACACAAGGTGATGAGGGCCTGAACCACAGCAGGGATTGTATGAGTGGAGACAAGAGACACTATATTGTGAGGGCAGAATAACAAGGTGTGGCAATAGATTGGATAAATAAGATGAGTAAGATTGAAGGGTTTAGGATACTCCTGAGGTTGTGAGCCTTGATAACTGGCAGAGATGATGGTGCCCTTGAATACAGGGAATTCTTAAGAGGGCCGAAAGGTAATGAGTTATGTTTTACACATGATGAATTTCAGATGCTTATGGAACATTGGATTAGAGATGTCTGAGAGGCAGTTGGTGATGTGAGACTGGAATTCAAGAGAAAGAAATAGATTTTCAAAAAGCTGATAATTGAACCTATGGGAATTGATGAGATCACCAAGTGATAGTATACAGTGAAAAGAGAAAATATACCCTGGGCGTGATGTGGAGAAAGAACCAGAAAAGGATGCTGAGAAAGAGACAAATAGGAAAAGTTTCAGAAGAATTCAGTGTTACGAGAACCCAGAGAGGAGAGAGAATCCAGGAGGAGGAGGGGATCGACAGTATCAAAGGCTGCAGAGAAGTTAAGAAAGATGAGGATTGAGAAAAGGACATTCGATTTGGCAATTAAAGGATCACTGGTAACTTTTGAGAGAACAGTTTCAGTTAAATGATGAATTCAGAAGCCATATTTCAGAGTCCAGAAGTGAGTACAAGAAAAGGAAGTGTGGAGGCAGAGAGTATTGATAGCTTTCTGAAGGAAAGTGTTTTGTAACTGTATGTGAAGCATTATTCAAATGTATTATTATAATCATACACATACATGGATATTTAGTTTTTTTAAAAAATATATATAGGCTTGTAATTCCATTGGTATAGAGAGTTTCTGCTGGAGGAAGTTCCATGATTTTATAATCTTAGATAATTTCCTGGTAGAAAAGAAGTTTAGCAGCTTCACCATGGTCACATAGCTAGCATGTGTCAGAGGCAAAATTTGAATCCTGGTCTTCCTGACCCCAAGCATCCGCCAGCCAGGATGCTATGCTGTTGTTTGTTATTTGAACATAAATGGCAGAGACAATTCAAGGCGAGCTTCTGAGAGGGCTGCTCTCTACTCTGCCTTCAGCATAGCATTCTGACTCTACCAGCTCTCTTTTGTGAAGACCAGAACAATTAAGCTTTTTTGCTTCTAATGTATATGGTGCCAAGTGATAGACAAAGAACTTTTCTGTTATGGAAATAAATCATACCAAGACAGTAAAATTCAAGAAAGATCTCATCCCTATCAATTATTGCTACTACTGGCAATTTGATCAACATAACTGGGAATGCTTATCTTAGAGAAAGATGAGGGAGATTCAAGATGAAAATTTGTTCTTTGGAAGGAAGGTAGAACGAAAAGAAGAAAAAGGTGGGGGCAACTTACAAATAATAATTCTAAATTTTTTTTTCCAGGATCCAGTTCAGGGTCCAAATTGAAAGGACCTGAACTAAGTTTAAAAGGCACACAATATGTCATTCAAGCAGACCAGACATTATATCTTAAATGCAGGTGAGTGATGGGGTTGGTTTGGGACATTTGAATTAAGTATGTATTGGTTCCAGTCTTTCTTCTCCATGTCTAGTCATTCCCTGGTACCATTTTGAATTAGTCTCTTAGGGAGGCATAGTGTGTTAAGTGATCCCCCAGTGTCCAAGAAAGGTGAATGTGGCTTCAAGAATACCAATTACGTTTAATTCAATTCAATCCAACTTAATAAATATGCATTAAATGCCTACTATGTGCAAGGAAGGCACTGTGCTAAGTGCTGGAGATACAAAGATGAAAATGAAAAGTCTCTGACCTCAAAAAGTTTATATTCCCCAGGAAGAAATAACATATAAAATAGTGAGTAAATACTACATTGTATAGACATATACATACATGTATACATACATATATATTTGATAAGTATATATAATTATATATAAATATATATTTATATATCTATATACACACATGCGAATTAAATTTCAAAGGACCAAGAAAGGCCTCATGGAGGAGGTAACACCTGAGGTAAATCTTAAAGGGAGCTAGGGATCCCCAAAGGCAGAGGTAAGGAGGAAAAACATTTCAATTGTAAGGTTCAGCCTGTAAAAGGCATGGAACAAAGATATAGATGTTTGTATATGAAGAACAGCAATAAGGGAAGTCTGGCTAGGATGAACCATGCATGAAGAAGAATCATGTGAAATCAGGCTAAAAAGTGTGAACTACATTGTAATGAACTATAAATGTCAAATGAGGGGCCTGTATTTTCACCTGAAAGCAATAGGAGTCACTGACCATTTTTGAGTAGGAGAATGACATTGTCAGATTTGTGTCGTAAGAACATTGGTTTGGTAGCTAGGTGTAGAAAAGTTGAACTGGTGAGGGAGGCTGGAGGCAAGAGTCAGGAGGCTATTGCGGTAGTCCAGGCATGATAGCTTCATCGGTTATGGTAACTGTGTAAAAGAGAAATGGAGAGCTTCAAGAGATGCAGAAGTAAAATTAACATCTAGGCAACTGATTAGATATGAAGGATAAAGTACAGTAAAGAATCAAAAATAACTCCAAGGTTGTGAATCCAGTTGACTGAAAGTATGGTGGTATCCTTGAAAAGTGAGGAAGCTAGAAAGAGGGATTGGTTTGGGGAAAATGATAATGATCTCGGTTTGGGACTTATTGAACTTGAGCTATACATAGGACATCCAGTGGAGGGAGATAGTCAACAGACAGTTTGTGATGTAGGATTGGAGCTCACAGAGTCAGGCTTGATATGTTGAAAACAGCACTTTTGGGAGCTGGTAAGAGAGTCAAAAGACAGTCCAGGACATACCTACACGTAGAAGGTCAGACATGGATGATGATCCATCAAAGAGACCAAGAAGCATTTAGACACCTAAGAGGAGAACCAGGAGAGAGCTATCTCATGAAAACCCATGGAAGGAACGATGCCAAGGAAGAGGGCACAATCAAGAATGAGGTCTAAGAAAAGGATGCAGCAATTAGGAAATAGTTGGTAACCTTGAATAGAGATATTTCAGTAATGTAGGAATAGAGCAAATAGACTTCAAAGTGTTAAGGACTAGAAGATGAGGAAATGGAATATAGATGAGTATAGATGGCTTTTTTAGGAGTTTGTCTATGAAAGAGAAGAGAGGTTTGAGATAATAGTTTGAGGGGACATCAGAGTTAAAGGAAGATTATTTGAGCACAGAGAAGATCTGGGTATGTTTCTAGGCAGCAGGGAAAGAACCGGTAAAGAGAGATCTAAGGTCAGAGAGGAAGTGAATAACTGAAGGGGCAAATTCATAGGGGATATAGGCAGGGGAAGAATTAAGGATCCAAGTAGAATGGTTGGCTTTGGCAAGAAGAGTTCAACTCTTTCTCTGTGATGGGAGAAACGGTCAATAGATAGGTGATAGTTTGGGCGGGGATTTGAGCTGGAGAATTAGAAACATGAAGGAGTAACCAGATGGCATTTATTACTTTGGTACAAAGTATAAGTCAGAATCCTCTGCTGAAAGGGAGAGAAAAGGGGAGGTGTAGGGGCTACGAGATGACAAGGTTTTAGTGTGCCAGTTTTTGGTTGGTTTTTTTTTAATAGACTAAGGAGAAATCAACCCCCCAAATTTCTTTGACTCTTTATTTTAAGCATTGTTTTAAAACTTTTTTAAAAAAGAAGTGTTGCTTTTGTGTGAAGAGGAAGGTTGCTACAATTACAGAGGACCCCAAAATAGCGATTGGAATAAAATGAATAGTTGGGAACTGAGGCTGTGCCACAATACCCAGATGTAATTGTTTTTTGTTTCCTTATCTTTGATTGCAGGGGGGAAGTGGCCCATTCATGGTCTTTGCCTAAGACTGTGAGTAAAGAAAGCAAAAGACTGAGCATCACCACATCTGTCTGTGGGAGGAATGGTAAACAGTTCTGCAGCACCCTGACCTTGGGCAGGGCACAGGCCAATCACACGGGCTACTATAGCTGCAGATACTTATCGACACCTGTTTCAAAGAAAAAGAGAACAGAATCTACAATCTATATATTTATAAATGGTAAGAATGCCTCTTTATAAGTGTTATTTGGCATTGCATTTCAACTGGTCACAAATTAAGCATATTTCTTTAGAAATGAGAATATTTCTACCTGATGTGAATAAGATTAATTGAAATATCAGATATCATTGAAAGGAGAACCCATAAAAGCATTAGGGAATGGTGGGATTGATTTTTTATCGATTTCCATAGATATTTTAGAGGGCTAAATGATCATTTTACATGATTTTCTTGAAGCCCAAATAGAAAATAAAACTTGTCACTTAGAGCTACAATAGACTCCTACACATGTTCATTCCTGTCTTTGGCCCCAAAACAATTATTTAAATGTTGTAATGCAAGCCTGCTATCTGTACAAATGTTTCCCGAACAACTTTGTCATTGTTTTTATTTTGGAAAATCTAATATATAGCATTGTTTGCTCTTAATTTAACAATGACCTTGAATTTTCTGGCATGTAGCAAAATGTATTCTGATGATGTCACTGAGTTTCATGTTCAGTGGCTAAGTACTGATCACTGAATAATCACAAGAAATACCTTTTCTAGATAACACACTAAAAGACACAGAGGACTGCTTTTGGTTGCTATTCCCATTTTTCGTTGATTTTATTGCTATTGACAGTTTAATTACATGATAGAGAGAACAGTCAAATAAATTAGTGCATCAAATTTGTAGAGCCCGAAGAAGTTCAAATTGACAAGTTTGGGGGGAAGGACTTGTACTTGTGTTGCAGAAAGAGTAAGGACACTGAGCTACTGTAATTTCATGATTACTTACTTTGGGGCAGGGGGGTGGGAATCACTGATATTCTCAGAGCTTTAAGTCATATTGAAAAAAATCCTAAGCCCTTATTGACCTCGTAGTGGAGATCTCAGGCATAGACAGTAGCCAAAACCAGCCCTCTGCATTGGTGGCACGGCTACCCCACGTGAATCTGCCCCTTGTGAGCTAGCTTTGGAGATGCACCAAGGAGTCAATGGGGCCTGACTAAATACAAAAGGGATTTGTACCTTTGATGGGATTCCCACTCACTCACTAAAAAGTGACTCCCCTACAAGGGAATGCCCCACCTTTGACCATTCCTACACCTTTTCCCAGGTTCTGTCAGCATCTTCCAGAGCTCCTTTCTTTCTGTGGCCCTTTTAGCCTTCCTATGTGAGGCAGGAGAAGGTTCCTACTTCAATTCTTTGACAATTATATTTATAATGAGCATATTTGTTGTCCTGGGTTCGTATTTCTTTTCTCTCCACTTTTTAAAAAGAAAATTAAGAATGAACATTAATTAAAGGGCTAGCCTAGAGTGGAAAACTTCAGTGAAAAGCTGATTTTCTCGAATTTGAAAGACATGGAAGTCTGTAAGGAATGAGGTGAAAGCTATTCAGAAGCAAAGGGTCTGGGTGAAGGAAACTTCAGAAATTCAGAAGGGAGACAAATGGATTAGTGAAATAAGTGGATACAAACAAGATTGCTATGATTGATGCTATGTAGGAAGCTCTTTTGTGGAAGGGTTAAAAAAGAAGTTTGGCAGGGCAATAATTTTATAATGAGGATAGCTAGGTGGTATAATGGATAGAGTGCCAGGCCTGGAGTCTGGAAGGCTCATCTTCTTGAGTTCAAACCTAGCCTCAGATACCTACTAACAGTGTGACCCTGGGCAAGTCACTTAACCCTATTTGCCTCAGTTTCCTCATTTGTAAAATGCCCTGAAGAAGGAAATGGCAATCCACTCCAGTATCCTTGCCAAGGAAACCCCAAATGGGGTTGTGAAGAGTCAGACATGATTGAAAAATGACTGACAATTTTATAATAGCAATAATAACAACTCACATTTTATAGCAGTTTATGGTTCACAAAACATTTTCCCCATTCTAACCCTGTGAGGTAGGCAGTTTAAGTTTTACTATCTCTGTTCTCTAAGAGGCTAGAATTACAGATCAGGAAAGATATGTATCACTCATGGTTACATACTGGTAAGTTTCAAAGCCAGGATCCAAAGCTAAGCCTCTAGACACTGAGTTCACAGATCTTTCCACTCAAAAATGGCTACTGTTATTTATCTCCTGCAGCTCTTAATTTCTACCACGGCTATTCATACTCTCCTTCAGTTATTTTTCTCCCTGCTTCCTACATGGACAGGTTTCAGCTGTCTTAATGGCCAATTAGGCATTTGCTAGGCATTGTGCATTTTTCCGGTGGGGCTAGACTTTGACCGGAAGCTCTATCTCATGGTGCAGCATCATGAGGAAATACTCAGCCTTTTTTATGGTGATTGCCAAATCCTGCATGATGAAGCTAAAATCCAAGAGGAGGGAAATGGAGGGAAAAGCTCTATAGATGATAGCAGGCACTCTGTCTCTGTCAGAGGAAAAGAGGTGTGGAAGAAAAGGTATTTGACAGGATGGAGAAAATGGATCAGGATAAAGAGAAAAGACATTATCAAGAGGAGATGACTGATTCAGAAAAACAGAGGATAAGAACCTCTGGTGGATTAGGGAAAGACATACAATATTTTATGTTCAGCCCCATTATCCTTGTCTAGTTAGAAAACCTACTCTGCAGGTTTGCTGAAGCAGGAAACCCTTCATCCATTTCCCTCATATGGGAAGAGCAGAAAAAATTCTTTCTCTAAGACAAACTCCAGAGAACTTCCTTCTAAATATAGAAAGGATGGACAAGGGTATTGCCTCATTTGGACACACCCAGACTACAGCTGGAAGTTCTTTCCTCCATCACTCCGGTCTCTCACATTTTTATGTTACATACCTGATCATTCCTGCCTAAAACTCTGCCACAATCTAACTCGTGGACTGGAGACCTGAAATGAGTATAAACGACTTTTCTTTCATTCACCTGGCTTGGAAATGACATGTAAAACTCTATAGACCTTAAAGTGTTGTATAAATGCCAGTTCCTTAAAATTTTTTCTAATACTTACCACACTTAACTTTTATTTGCATCACAGCATTTTGAATTTCATGTACTCCATGACTACAATTAGAGAGGATCCCAAAATAACAGTTCCAATCAAATGAATGATTGGCCTCTTGTATGACCCCTCCCCCACCCGAGTAATAATTTCTTCACCAACCATAACCTGATACAATAGATCTTTGAAACTCAAAGTGAATTTTCAAAAGTATAAGATTTTGTCATATCATACGAGATAATCCACCATTCACATTAATGGGACATTAAGATTAGAAGATAGCAAATCTTCAGCATAGAATATTGGACTGGGAATCAGGAAGATCGGGATTCTTATACTGCCTCCAACACTTACTGTGTGACCTGGGGTAACTCATTTAACCACTCTGAGTTTTGACATTGACAAAATGGGGTTAATAATATATATAATGCTGACCTTTTAAATGTTATAAACCTCAAATGAGCTAATATATGTAAAATACTTTGCAAATTTAAAGTAGTATGTCAATCGATAGTTAGTATTGACTGGATTCATAGTGGTCAATTTGTTGTTGAGTTGTTTCAGTTATGTCCAGCTCTTCATGACCTGTCCAGGGTCACACTGCTAGTGAGTGTCTGATGGCAGATTTGAACTCAGGTCTTCCTGACTCCAGGCCCAGTGCTCTGTCTGCTTTGCCACCTAGCTGCTTGGCACACAATAGGCACTTGTTAAATGGTTCTACAGGTGTGGTAGAGACTAGGAAACTAACATGAGTTCCCAACACTGTTGTGGTTTGGTCGTTTCAGTCGAGTCCAACTCCTCATGACCCCATTTGGGGTTTTCTTGGCAGAGACACTATAGTGGTTTGCCATTTCCTTCTTCAAATTATTTTATGGATGAGGAAAATGAGGCAGATAGGGTCAAGTGACTTGCCTAGGGTCACACAGCTAGTATCGGAAGCCAGATGAATTTTCCTGGCTCCAGGCCTGGTGCTCTATCCACTACACCATCTAGCTGCCAGTGCTCAATACTATCTATACTACCATACTATAGTATAGTATATATATGAAATATATAATATATATATATGAAATATGTAATGATTATGGAGAAAAATATTAAATGAGGAACATTATAAGATAATAAGATAAGTTTTAAAAATATAACTTTATATGCAAGTTAGTAACTGTTGTTTTCAATGATGGTAGCATTATTGGAATGACTTTTCTGCAGAACACTTTTTTGAATGGATAAGTTTTGGGCAATTAGGTGGCACAATTGGATAGAGAGCCAGGCCTGGAGCCAAGAAGACCAGAGTTCAAATCTGGCCTCAGACACTTACTAGCTATGTAGTAACTTAACCTCTATTTGTTTCAATCCACTGGAGAAGGAAATGACAAAACACTCCATTATCTCTGCCAAGAAAATCCCAGATGGGGTCACAAAGAGTCTGACACAACTGAACAACAACAAAAAAATGTGATGTAGTAAAAAGAACATTAAGCCCAGAATAATAAAGATCTGCGTTTGAATCCTCACTCACATACTAATTGTGTGATCCTGGGTAAGTCACTTGGCTTCTGTCTGCCTCAGTTTCCCCATCTGTTAAATGAAGAGGTTGGACTAGATGAACCCTGAGGACTGTTCCAGTTCTAAGTTTATGATATTGAATTAAGGAATATATACAGCAGTGAGTATATCCTACGCATTTCAGGGTTTCACTGAAATGAGCCTAGTAACAAGGGGTATGACTATAACATATTAGGATTTCAGAACTGGAAGTGACTTTAATTATAATCTTGTCCCCTTGTTTGACAGAAGAGGAAATGCGGCCCAGAGGCATTGCAGGTTGTTTTCCATCACACAGTGCATCTGTGTTAGTGCTGTTCCTGGGATCCAACCAGGTCTGGTGGATAGAGTATTGATACCAGAGTAAGGAAAGCCTGTTTTCAAATCCTGCTTCAGGGGCTTTACTAGCAGCGTGATCCAGGCCAGGTCACCTCATTTCTCTATTCCTGTTTTCTCATCTATAAAACAAGGGGGTTGAACAAAGGGGTTAAAGGCCCTTCAGCTCTAAATCTATGATCCTCTGACCCCCGAGTTGGCTTGCTATTCGTTCAACTAAGCCATTCTAAGGGATCAATATGCCACATGAAAATGTATGATTATTTTATACTTGGACCATATGAATCCAGTGTTCCATGGAGCTTTAAACTCCTAATTTCTAATTTCAGTATGCCTTACAGAATTAAAAAGTCCCTTCAGGTAGGAAGCAGGGAGTTATTTTTCAATGTAGTTCCTACATTATGATTTCCAACTTGGTTTCCTAAGCTTTATAGGCTCAACTTGAGCAATAACAAGCAATGCCAGTCAAATTACAGGTTTGGATCCTGCTGCCAGCAATTTTCTTTTCTTCTACGGTACAATGCACATTGTCTTCTCAATAAATATTTGATTGATTTTTCATTGCATTTAGAATATCTCCTCTCCTGGAAACTATTTTTGAAAAGGAAGATTAATCTTATGAATTGTGATTGAGTACGTATTTTAAAAAAACTACATAGGAAGCTAATCTGTTTTCTTTCTCTTAAGTAATCATTCTCTGCTGGTCTTCCCTTAAATTGTTTTGTCTGTGAGTTTATGAATGTGAATATATCAAAGCATTTTCACAGCAGGCTAGATTTCTCTGCATTGTGTCTCCCACATGTATAAACCTGATGATATTTATATAACAGCTTAATTTAAGGTTGAAATGGTACTGGATGCACACTATAGCCAGAAACTACAGAAAAATAGGGGAAAATTTTGCAGTCAGCAAATACTGAAGGCATTCCTGATTATTAAGACTATCTCGCTTTAACTATAGATGAATATGTATTTTTCTCTATGGGACTATGGATTATACTGGTGTTGAGTTTTAAAACATCTCAAACTTTTTTTTTCTTTTCATAAATAAGATGAAATTATTCTTTTATTTTGTGAAAAGTCTGTTTGCCAATTTTTTTTTTTTTTACTTTCTAGTTTTGGTGGGGGGAACAAAGTCAAGAAGTGGAAAACTTTGTGTTATCTTTTGTTTTAGTCAACTTTCCATTAGCTCCACATAGATAAGCTGTGTGCTTCTTTCCTCTGTTGGAGATTGTCACAAATGAAGGAATAGTTGGTACTCTATTTATATAGTGAGTAGATAGTTGTTGGTCTTTATATAGGAAAATACCACCAACTGAGGGTATTTAACTGAGAAACCCCCTGCGGAAGGATGTTCAGTGTTCATTTGCATGCCTTTGTTTGGGATTAGGTGGGAATGGAAAGTATCCCTTCCCTACCAGGATGCATATGTAGCTTTAGCTGTTTTGTGGCTTTCTGAAACACACCCACGTGTTTCCCAAAGATGTGCTTGACTCAAACTAGGTTTAGCCTAAGGAAAAATACAAATGAAGTCTGATCTGTTGTATTCTCTTCAGTCTGTGACATCACAAAATCAATCGATTTATCAATCAGCAAATGTTTGCTGTGTCTCTACTTTCTGCTAGGCAACGTGCTGGCTAGTGTAGAAGAAAACAAGGAGCATTATTATAGAGCCTAATAGTGAAGTTTAAAAGGGCTCTGATAGTCGTAGAATCCTAGCTATAAGGAAAGACTGTATTTAATGAGTTTTATGAGTATGTGGAAATTCACAGATTTAATGGATGGCATACACCCACATCTATATAAATGCATATATCCACACACATATATGTTGTGTATATATACATATATACATTTATTTACATATACATACTCTTATGTGTATATATGTGTATATTTATATATCTGCATCTACCTATCTATCTATAACTGCTGCCTGAAGTACCCAGTAAATGCACGCCTACTACAAATTAATAGGGTTTAGCCTAAGTGAGTTTCGTGATATGAATGCAGCATTACAAAGTAATGATCATAGAAATGCAGCATTTTTATAGGACCATATAAAGGAATTAACATATTTTTCTCCTGTGGAACTTGAAATTTGAATTGACACTTAATTAACAGTGCCCTGTATTTCTCATGAGAGTCAGCTTAGCTTGGTAGATAAAGGACTGTTCTCAAGATCTGGGTTCAAGTCCTATCTTGAACACATACTAGCAGAGTGACCAAGGGCAAATCACTTAAGCTCTCAGTGTCTCAGGCAACTCAGTAGGATGAAAAATTACACAGTTGCCAATCTGCATGTGTGTATGTGTGTGTGTGTGTGTGTGTGTGTGTGTGTGTGTTCCACACCGGGAGTGTTCCATGTCAATAAAATCACAGGCTTAGACCCACACCTCAAAATCATCTGTCCAGCTCATAAAAAACTGAATTTCACCTGTAATGCAGTGGAAATTGTCTACTCCATCCATAAGTACTTGATTTATTGATTGATTTGTCAAAGCATTAAGATTATAGTTAAGGGTGGAAATGAAAAGAATAAGCAAATCTGCATATTTACTGTGAGAAGTCTTGTGGTTTTAATATTCTTTTCCCCTTTATTGAGTTGAAAAGCACTTACCATATGTAAATATGCACAGGATCAGAACTATTCATTCAGAGCTGAAAAGGAGGTGTTAATGTTTTGGCTTGTTTGGCTGACCTGTCAGACACACTGCATTATGCAATGTTATTAATGCAGATGGGCAAGGAGAGCTTTGCATGATTGAAAGGACTTCCAAAGCCTCTAGAAATTTTCAACAGTGTCATTGTTTTGTGAAGAGAAACTTTGAAGTGAAAACATTGGTTTTATTCATGGGAAATTCCTTAGAAGGAAAAACAGCCTGAAAAAGTTTACATTTTGTGGGAAGAAAAATTAAGACACGCACACACACACACACACACACACACACACATATACACACACACACACACACACTCCAAACTTGTAGCCACAGTGATTAGATGAATTTCTTGTAATTGGGTTACCTTATAATTCTCTATGAGGTTATGAGGCTTTAATGGCCTCATTGTTTCTTCTTTGCAGTCAATTTCCAAAGTTACCCATTAAAAAACAAAACACAGTGTTTTCTTACACTCATTTTCTTTCTCCTGGTTGGTCTCCTTCTCCTAGCACTCCCTAATTATTCATTTGAGCTACTTCCCTGCCTTCTTTCCTGCCTTCTAGAATGTTTTTCTCCCAACTCTTTGTCTTCCAGTGAGAACATATTCCCAAAGTTGTTAGTTATGGAATTGTCCAAGATCACCCATTCGCTAGATTGAATAAGAAAATAAGTTAATGAATTTACCTGTGGATGAGAAAGAAGGTGAAACCATTTGGGAAAATATTTGCTGAGTTTCTCTTCTCTAAATGTAAAGTTATGAAGGCTGGCCTCTGCCTCAGGTTTAGAGGCACAGGGCATGTGATAGACCATGTCTTAAATGGCAGCAGCAGATGGAACGAATCAGAATTTGCAAAATTCTGCCTCCTGTAGCCTGAGAGCTGGGAATTTTCTGGTCTTGCATTGTACATAGGTTTATCTAGACACAAGAACTCAAGGTTTACTGTTTTCTGGAAGCAGTCTGGTCAGTCTCCTTCATCCAGCAGGACAATACCAAGAAACTGGGAAGTTCAATCAAGTGCCAAGAAGTAGGGAGGCCCAGTTCGACCCAAGAGAATAGAAGAAGCAGTGCTGTCCAGGACAAAGAGCTCTAAATTGGGGGTCAGAAGACTGGGTTTAAATTATGGTTCTGACAGTGGCTATCTTTGTGACCTTTGACCACATAAGTCATGTCACCACTTTTCTTCTATTAGATGGCTACAATTTCCTACCTTCTCTAAATTTATGATGCTAAGTGATGAATGTGGTCCAATGAAATGCCTAGAAATGCCAAGGGAAGTCCAATCGGGTGCTGAGAGGATAGTGAGGTTCAATCAAGTTCTGAGAAATAGGCAGGTCCAATCAGGAGCATTGCTGCATGTAGTATACAGTCTACCCAGAGGTGGTTGAACTGAATAATTCCATACCTCAGTTATTTTTGGTAGAGGTAGGCTAAGGCTTTTCCCTCTTCTTTGTCAAGGATATTGTAAGAAATGGGAGAAGGAGTTTTGTTTCCACAGAACTAAAGGTGTGCTTCCCTGCCCTCCCCCACCCCAGCTTTAGCAGAGACCAGGCCTCAAGGTTGGTCAGGTGAGAGGTCAGAGGCTTGTACAAATGTGCATACTTTTTGAGAAGGCAGTCTGGGGAATTACAGAGGCCAAACCCACTTGAAGCTGTTCAAGCTTATCTAGGGTCTGGTCTTGGTCAAGAATCCAGGCCTACTGATTTGCATCATTTGCATATGTTAAAGAGGGAAAGTAGGGGAAGTAAAAGAATATAGTTTAATCCTAAACTAAGACAGGGAAAATCTAATTAACTTCACTTTTGCTTCTGTATCCTTATTATCCTATTTATATAAACTATATAACCTAGGAAAACTATGTAAAAAACAAAGATTGTAAATTAACCATGACTCTAGCAGGAGTGGAGGGAAGGTTACCCCTGCTCCTGCAGCTGTATCGGTGTGAGTGTTCCTGTGAGCACTACACCTGCTCTCCTGGGGAGCGTAATAAAATGCCTTCCTCTGCCCACTCTGGTCCTGAGTTCTTTGGGTGTGAGTGGGCAAATCACATGGATTTTCCTAAGGTCAAGTGAAGGGAAGCAACAGGCAGCGGAAGCTCGCCAGGCTTACTCCTGGATCTTGTCTTGGGGTGTCCTGTGATCCCCACTGCGGTGTTAAGAGGGCTACCACTCTGGATTCCCTTGGGGAACCCTGTGGTCTGCACGGCCTTCTTAAGGGGATATCACATGGGACTTCCGGCCCTGTCTCGGGAGCCTTGTGATCTTACTGCCATCCTAAGGGGCCATCACTTGGGTCTTCCTTAGGGTCTGACCCCTAGAAGGCCCTGTGATCCCCACAGATTAAGGGATGGCTACCACTTGGTCTTCCTCTGGGAGTCCTGTGGTCTGTACAGCCTTCCCTAGGGATTATCACAGGGTTCTTCTTCAGGACTTTGGCTCTGCCTAGGAAGTCCAGTGATCACCAAAACCACGTTTCTCACAATATTATTAGAAAGACATGTTCAATTTCTATCCATTTTTGTTCTGCTCTTCAGAAAACAGATAAAACAAAATATTTCTTTCTAGGGTTCAGAATATATGGTCACCAAATTGTTGTTGGGAACTCCAAAATTTCATTTTGAAGAGATGCTTTTTGAACAACCCAGCCCTTTCCTTCTCTACTCTGGGTATTCCTCTCCACGCCCCCCCCCCCCATTTGTTCTGACTCTGTCTCTCTCATTGTCACTCTGTCTCTGTTTCTATCTCTGTCTTCTCTCTCTCTCTCTCTCTCTCTCTCTCTCTCTCTCTCTCTCTCTCTCTCTCCCCCCCTCCCCTCCCCCCCATCTCTCTCTCTCTCTCTCTCTCTCTCTCTCTCTCTCTGTCTCTCTGTCTCGCTCTGTGTGTGTGTGTGTCCCTTTTTTCTCTCCTTTCTCTCTGTCTGTCATGTGTTGTCACTTGTAGTCTTGCTGCTGGCAGATTTGCTTTGCTGAGAAAGAGATTCCAGCGCTGGATGGGTCCCTAAAAGTCCAGACAGAATGGCCAGAACATGGAGAAGAGAAGTTTGGCTGACTAACTTTCTTTGATGTGAAATACAGCTTCAATTTTTTCAAGCCCTCTTAAAATTCAGTTGCATTTTATGACAGAGCTCTTTGAACCTTGTCTGCCAGAGAAACCTTGACTGTAGGTCCAGAAGATAATTAATTTATAGTTCATAAAGACCTTAGAGGTTGACAGTATGGGACAGTGGAATGAGTCCTGAATTTCACAGCAGAGGACTTGGGTTTAGCTCCTGGTTGTCACTACCTTTGTGACTTTGAATAAGTCATTTAGTATCTCTAAGCTTCAGTTTTTTCAACTGTAAAATGAAGAAGATGGATGAGGTAACTTTGAAGGTCCCTTCCATTTCCTATTTCTGGTCCAATGGTCAAGTCCAAGCTTCTATTTTACAGCTGAGGAAACTGTCCCAGAGAGGTGAAGTGAATAGTCTGAGGTCACACAGAATAGCAGAACTGGGGAAAAGGCTTAAAAGTGAGACCAAGTCAGAAACCAGTTTTTTGGGAGTGGGTTGGCTGGAAGCGAGGAACCTTGGCAAGTCTTTCTCTTCAGTCCCTGCTTCAGACTTTTGTGATCACACAGTTCATTCCTAGAATTCATTTTCAGTATTTTTTTGGCCCTTGCCAGGTCTTCTGGCCACTCTCTAATAGAGGGAAAACACTTAATGGCACTCCCAGAGCTCCATTCTGCCAATTTTGAGTGTGCCAACCTAATAAGACAACATTGATAATCCATGCCACTGACAGCACAGTTAAATACCACATGCCAATTAATGGACCTCATATAAATGCTGATACTAAATGAAAGAAATATAGTGCTGAAATAGCCACACAAAGTGAAACTTAGAAAGATTGTATATAGGGGACTGAGGTTTAATCTTTGAGTTCTGAACTCATGGGTGAATTCTAAATGAAAGAAAAGCATATTTTCTCTCCCCCCCCCCCCACACCTGATGTGAGATGATGTCGGATGGGAAGTAAGAAAGGTATTGATACGAAATACTTTTAAAAGTCTGAAGCACAAAAATGTCTTGAAGTGTTTATGAATAAAATAAATGGAGAAATTTTTCAAAAAAGAAGGAAAGAGACATGCTTTTAAATTTAGAAAAATGCTATAGGTTTCTGATGCTTCATAACTTTCTTTTGGGCAAAAAGTAATCTAGCAAGGAAAGAAAATATCCTTCGGGCTTAAAGATGAAAAGGCATTGGCTATTTGGTAATTTTTTTTATCTAACCAATGGTGCTACTCACAACCAACAGCATCAGGGAGCAGAAGTCATTCATTAACACACATTTATTGAGCACCTGAAGACTACAAAGCTTCAGGGAATACAGAAATGATCTAGTAGAGAGGTTTCTGCCCTCCAGGAGGGGTGTACAATCTAGTAGGGGAAATAAGATGTGCATACATGTAGTCACAATGACAGGTGTTGCCATATATGACATGCTATGAGTGACACAAAGTGCTGAGGGCTTCAAAAAAGGAAATGATCATTTTAACGATTGCTCCTATGATCTCATGATCTAGTCTAAGCTTCTCATTTTATAGCTGAGGAAACTGAATTCCAGAGAAGTGAAGTGATTTACCCAACATCAGAGGTAGCAAATGGCAATACTGAGATTTAAATAATAAAAGAGATTTAAGTGAGACCAGTTAAGATTTCACAGAGGAGGCTGCATTTGAATTTGGCCTTGAAGGATTTTTACAAGTTAATATGGGAGAAGGCCAATCTAAGCAGAGGCAGAAACATGAAAGAGGGATGAAGGCAGTTAAACAGCGTATGTTTAGGAGACAGTAAGTATTCCATTTTGCCTATAACATAGGGTCCATGTAGGGGAGGAGTGAGAGGTAAGATTGGGAAAGTAAGTGGGGGCCAAATTCTAGAAAAACTCTAAATCTAAACAGAGAGGTAGAAAAACTGATATAGCAGAAAATGGAGGGGGGTGCGGTTGTAGCATCAAATAGGGATCCATTGTGGCTTCTTGAGCAAGGGAATGATATAGTGAAAGCATATGGGATATTAATATAGCATTGTGAGTACTGCATGACAGCATGCAATGATGAGGACCTGAAGTAGGATGTTGATATTTGGAATACAAAGGAAGAGACAAATTTAAGAAATTGTATAAAAGAATATATATGTATATATATATAGATGTATTTGTTTATTTACACATATACATGTGTATATTGTTTTATTTTCTTTAATATATGAAAATAGAGATACTATACCATTGCTTTAAAAATGTATATGTAATTGGTATAATTACATACATGTAAAGACTATGTTCTGTTTACTGGCAATTGTGTTTTTCTAACTTGTCCTTTGTTTGCTCTGAACTGAAGCTAGAGGATCTGGGTTCAAATCTCAACTCCACTGCTACTTTTATGACCTTAGGCAAGTCTTGGTTTCCATTCGTAAAATGATGGGATTGGGTCAGTGAGCTTCTCCAGTTCTAAATGCTGTGACCTTCTAAACCCTGGGTGCATTTGTTCAACATGAACCTAATGCTTTCTGGTAGACACTATTCATATCGACTTGTACAGGACTTGGCCACATGGCACATCTCTCTGCCATTGTTTTTACTCCCAGTCTCTGTATTATGACTTTGTATGAAACTTAAAATGGTGCCTTACTATGTCCTTTTAGAGCGTTTATTTGGTCTAGTCCTAGATGTACCTACCATCATGCAGTTTCTGGGTTATGTTCCTGTCGTTTATGCTAAGTATGTGTTCAAATCCCTGGGATTGTGCTGTGGAAAACATTGCTTCAGTATGGGTAACCTGGCTGCATTCATTCTTCATTGCCATCTCCCTAGGTCATATGAAGCATATGGCTCATAAATGATGCTAATGAAAGTAATCATGCAATCCAAAGAAGTGTCTGTGGTGGACACAAACATCCGTGCTATTATTTTGAAGCTTGCTCTTCTGTGTTGGCACCACTATAAATATTAACTCTAGAGTTAGGAGTTTTAAGTGACAGAAATAATTATTCATAACCAATTACTAATGAGAGAAGGGGGAAATCCAGGTTTTTTTCCCCTTTCTATTTCTATAAATAATAACTCTAGAGTTAGGAGTCTTAAGTGAGAGAAATAATTATTAATAACCAATTACTAATGAGAGAAGGGGGAAATCCAGGTTTTTTTCCCCTTTCTATTTCTTCATTTAGTTACTAAGTCAAGGCAGCCTCTGAAAGACAGAGCTGACAACAAGATTGGGTTCGACTGGAAAAGTTTAGTTCTGATTAGAGTATAGACCATCTTATCTAGGTGGAATTCTTATCCTACCAGTTCAGTAGGACTTGCTAGAGCTTTTGCTCCATAGGACTAGCTTTAATGTCAACTAGGCCTCCAATGACACAATAAACAGCTTGTATTTAAACAGGGTACCCCAAAAGTCTTCATGCAGTTTTAAGCTACTAAAGCCCAAGTAATTAATTGAAGCTAATATTTGCATACTTAATATTTGCTATTAAAGCTTAATACTACACGGAGACTTTTGGGACATCATGTTTAAATATCTCTGGTGTTTACAAAAAACATTTGCAGAAATTCTAACTTGATCTTTACAACAACCCTGTGAAGTAGATATGCAGATATCATTGTTCTTACTTTACTAGTATAGAAACTGAAACAGAGAGAATAAAAATGTCTTATCCAAGATTACATAGCTGGACTAGTTAGAATCAGGAGTCAGCTGCTGGTCCTCTGACTCAAAAGCCAATAACACTCTTTCCATTACATCCTACTGCCTGGGGTGTTCTAGATTCTTCCCCATCCTAGTCACCCTCTACTTGATGTGTTCAAACTTGTTAATATAATTTTAAAAACTGTGGTGCCCAGAATGGAACACAATGCTTCAGATGTGGTCTGACCAGTCCCAAATGCAATGGAAATATTAGCTCCTTTGTTCCGAATGCATACTTTTATAAATACAATGCAAAATTGCATTAGTCTTTTCGGCAGCTCCCTCATACTATCAGTGAACCTGCAAGTCAATGGAAACTTGAATCTTTTTCATAGAGATTGCTGTCTAGTCATTTATCTCCTGCACTATACTTATATAGATCATTTGTTTCAACTTAAACATGAGATTTTATATTTGCCTTTATTACATTTCACTTTCTTAGTTAAAGAATGCAGTCTGCTGAGAACTTTTTGGATCCTGCTTCTCTTGTCAAGGGAATCTGCAGTTTTCATCAGTATACTCCCTCTATTTTCATCCAAGTTGCTGATTAAACACATTGAACACAACAGAGTCAAGAGCATGCCATACCATGGGAGGCGGCTCTTCCCTTCTATGTTAGATCCTTTGGGTCTGGTCATTCAACCAGCTACATCAAACTGTAATAGGATCTGGCCCAAATGTCTCCATCTTTTCTGCAAGGCAATCATGAGTCACTTCTACTTCAGCAATTAGTTGGTATTAGCACAGCAGTGACATGGATATGTCATGCACTTCATCAGGGTTGGAGTAAAGGTGGAGAAAGAGATGCAAGGGGGAGAATGGAGGGCTTTGTTTTTATTTTTGTGTTGGTCCTACCTTCCCCACTCTTCTTTCTTTCATCCTTCTTTCCTTTCTTTGTCTCTCCCTCCTTTCTTCCCTCCCTCTCTCCATCTTTCCCTCCCTCTTTCTTTCTTCCTTCCTACCTTCTTTCCTTCCTTCATTTCTCTTTTCCTTCCTTCCATAAACTAAAATGGTTCCTCATTTCTCATTTCCTATCACATCAACCCCTCTGTCTGATTTCGTCTGGCTATTCTTACACAGTTAACAAGTAGTGAAACCAGGAAAAAAAACTCATTTATTAAAGGGTAGGAAGGAAAAGAGCATGTTTGTAGGCAATAGGAAAGGAGTGAGTGAATCAGCATAGCCTGAAGACTGGAGGAGCATGAAAGAGGGTGGCCTTGAGGGCAAAAATAGGAAGGTTGGCTTTGGCAAGAAGGACATCTCTTCAAAGACTCTTGAGAGAAAGCTCTGAACCCTGCAGAGTGGAGACTTTCCTGTTTTCTAATCCCACCCTAACTTGCCAAATACCCACTACCTTTTCATATGCACCTTCTGTTCCATCAAAGCTAGTCTCCTCTCTCTGATGTTTTCACCAGCCATGTTCTATAGGCCCTTATTCATGTTGGCCTCTCTACTTGGAATACCCTACCTTCTCCTCCAATACTACCCAGTCCCACCTTCTTCTTAAAGCCTTCAACCACTCGTGAACACACTTTTCTCTCCTTTCTTTGAGCCCTATTGGTATTGGAGTCTTACTACCCAGTTTAGCACTACACTGCTCCTAATTGACTGACACACATTAGTCTGTTGCCCCATCTAAACTGACCCTTCAGGTCACGGACCTCTTATCCTTCTTCATATTCTCCAAAACAACTAGTATAGTTCTGGCACATAGTAGGTATTCAACCAATATCTGTTCATCAGTTGATCATTCCAAATCACTCCATAAGTAGAGGCGGTGTTGTATAATGGATAAAACACTAAACCTGAGTCAGGGGAACTGATTTTTTTCTGGCTTCACTCCAGCTGTGTGACAATGGGAGAGTCAGCGAGCCTCTCTGAGTTTCCACTTCTTCATCCATAAAATGGGCCTAATACCACCTCCCCCTTAGGGGTTTTGCAAGCAAGGCACTTGGTCAATCTTCAGTTGCTACAGAAATGGGGATTGTTGTTGTTATTGCTACTATTATTATTAAGTCAATTTAGCAAAATGAAGACAAGTGCATTTTAAGGGTAAACAAAGGCAGAGGTAGAAAGCCATGAATGAAAATAAGATAAAGAGGAAGACAACGACTTTCTCTCTTGTTCTTTTTTCCTGCCTTTTTTCTTTTCCTCTTTCTCATAATCTAAGTAGGTATTGTCGGTTGTTTAGTCATTCAGTCACGTCTGACTTTGCGTGTCCCCACAGACCATACTGTCAATGGGATTTTCTTGGCAAAGATACCGAAGTGGCTCACCATTTCCTTCTCCAGTGGATTACAGCAACTTGCCCAGAGTCACATAGCTAGTAAGTGTCTGCGGCCATATTTGAATTCAGATCTTCCTGGCATGGAGTCAGGAAGACTCATCTTTCTGAGTTCAAATCCAACCTCAGATACTTACTAGTCGTGTGACTCCGGGCACTTCACTTAACCCTGTTTGTCTCAGTTTCCTCATCTGTAAAATGAACTAGAGAAGGAAATGGCAAACCACCCCAGTATCTTTGCCAAGAAAACCCCAAATTGGGTCATGAAGAGTGTCAGACATGACTGAAACATCTGAATAATAACAATATTTTGTATATACATAGTTGTTTATATGTTGTCTCCACTATACAGGGTTTAGAGCATTCTCTCAATAATCTTTGAAGAGATACCCTTCTTGCCAAAGCCAACCTTCCTGCTTTGCCCTTGAGGCCATCCTCTTTCCTGTTCCCCCAGTCTTTAGGCTATGTTAATTCACTGGCTCCTTTCCTATTGCCTACAAACATACCCTGTTCTTCCCTACCCTTAAAATAAATAAAATAAAACTTCACATGACACTGTCTTCCCCATAAGCCATTGTCCTATAGCTATCCTCCCTTGAAAGCCAAAGATTTAGAAATATTATCCTATACTCCTTGCTTCCATTTCCACTTTTCACTCTCAGTTTTCAATGCTTTAGCAAGCTGGCTTCCGGTTCCATCAATGGAAACTGCCCTCTGCCAGGTTAGCAGTGGTTCTTAATGGCTAATTCCAATGACTTTTCCTCAGTCCTCATCCTTCTTGACCTCCCTCCAACATTAGATTCTGTTGACTACCTTCTCTGAGCCCCGGGTTTTCATGACACTGCTCACTCCTGGTTTTCCTTCTACCCATTTTACCCTTCCTCAGGCTCCTTTCCTGTGTCATCATCCATGTACATCCCTCTGTGTTTGGTTATTGACCGTGGCTTTCTACCAGCTTTCTTTCCTTTCTCTCCACATTCTCTTTCTTAGCAATTCAATCAGCAACTTTGGATTAAGTTATCATCAATGCAAATAACTCCCATCTCCCTCCTGAGGTTTAGACCCTCATTTCTAATTGTCCACTGGACAATTCCATCTGGGTGTTCTCTAGGTATCTAAAGTTCGTTATGTCTAAACGAAACTCACTGTCCCCTGCCTAAACCCAGCCCTCTTCCTAATAGCTCTGTTTCTGTCAAGGGCACCAGCATTTTCCCAAGCACTCAAGTTCACAACCTCAGAATCATTCTTGACTTAAATGTTTCTGAATAGTTGTAGAATTGAGTCTTATAATCTATATAAATCAAGTTGGAATCAACAGACTTTAAAAAAAATAAGTAGTAATGATTCTGTTGCAAGTAGCATATTTTGGAGGTTTTTAAAGCTCATATTTCAAAGAATAATCTTGCCTCAATCAATTTAAAATCCTTCGTCTGGCATCTATGTACAGATAGTGTTAGATATTATATAGGCAGGAATCAACAGGTCAGTCTTTGAGGATTTATATCTGAGAATTCCTCCACCTGGCTACTTCTGTCTTCTAAGAGGGTGTTGGTTTATTTCTGTCCCTTACCCTCAAAGATGAAACCAACTCCCATCCTCAAAATAATCATTAGGTGCCTGCTAAGAAGAGGAAAGGAAAACGAAATCAAAGGGGATCAGGAAAAAGGCTTACAAAAATTTTAAGAACATAAATGTGCTAGGAAATAAGATGTTTATTGTTGGATCCCCTTTAATCAAAACCAGGAAAATGTCCTAAATTCTTTGTGCCACCCCCCGCCCTAAGCAGAGTAACGGAACTCCCAGCTGATGTCAGTGGGAATTCTACGTGGAATGAAGGTAGTATCTGGACCCTTTATGTCTGAATACTTTTAACCTAGTGGCACCATGTTTGCAGTTTCAGAAGGAAAAAAAAGTCTTTAAAAAATAGATCCTAAGTCCATTTATAGGAGCAGGAACCTGTGTTTGATCTTTGCCTGTTTCAGAGCCAGCCTGTGGGTTGAAGGGTGAGTGGCAACATTGATACTTCTGGGCAAGAAATCTTAACATTTGGTGCCAGTTTCCTGTCCTTACTTTTAGCTTGGAGAGCTCAGAGAGGTTATGGTAGTATGGTCCCCATCTAGATCTCTGTTGGCATGGGCCTCTGGTGACAGTGTGTCTGAGCCAACAGGACACCGGTAGTCTTTGGAGCAGCTCTTCCTCACTCTTGAAATGGTCAGGAGATGTGGATTCAGGAAATCAGTGTATTGCTGGCTGGTTTTGGAAGTCATTTTTAATTTCATGACAAAGATAAATGAGTCCTCAGGGAGCTGTAAGTGGGTTTCACTGGTGATATTAAAGGAGCAGTGACCTTTTCCGTATCTAAGGTCCTTGCAAAACAAACAAAAAAAAAGTTTTATGTTATAGCATGGCAGGCAGGTTCATTCTTAGTCTTTCCTTGAATCGAACAGCAAAGGAAATGTACCATTAACAAGTCCACAGAGTATTTTTGTTGCATATGCAGTCATAAGCTCATGTAACAACACAATAGATTATGCTATTTACTGTGACATTAACCTATGTGTTTAAATGATGTATTTTTGACTTTTGTTGGGGTGTATATAAATCTCTGAAGTTCTGGCATTGTAATTACAAAGATCCTGGTACTAGGACTGTGTATTTTTTTTTAAGTACAGCTAAGTGAGATGTAATAAAGTTTACATTTTTAAAAGCGCCTCATTAAGTCATAAAGAAAAGGAAACAAATTTAAAGAGGTATCAAATCAATCTTCCCTTATTTTCATTGGGGATTGGCACTCAGTTTGGTAAGAACCACAAAAATGTTTACTGTTTCCTGTAGGAACTCCTTATGCCAGTGTCCTTTGTTGAGGATGATTACTTAAGGAGACAGTCAATTATAAGTGAAGGATTTACAGTTTAGTTTAATGAATTAAACCATTTCCTGGCATTTCCATTTACCTTGGGACTTACAAAGGAGACAAAAATATAGACTCGCAGTAGGAAGGAAAGGAATGATCAAATCCCAATAGTCACTGCCTGAATGTCTGGCTCAGCAAATCTATTTAGAGAAGGAATTTAATGCTGATAAGTGATTCCTACTTCAATGTTTTAAAAAAAAGAAATCTCCTCTGCATATATGAGCAAGCACACAAAACTTTCTTAATAAGCAAATAATTTCATTAACTATGGCATTTTATGGGTCTTTCTGGCATGCCACCCTAAACTAAACTTTACTAAAAATATATAGCTTATATGAAATCATCAGCATGGCAATAATACTATTAGATGTTCACATTTATTATATCACTTTAAAGTTTATAAATGCTTTCCTTGCAGCATATGATTATACCCATTTTACGGGTGAAGAAACGTTTTGTGTAGAAGGTAAAACTTGATCTGGGTTTTAGAGGTGAATGTGAGGAGGGAGATCATTCCAGGCCTGGGAAACAACAAATACAAGGCCAGTCTGGAAGGATGAGTAGTAAGGTATAACAATGCTGGAAAGGTAGGTTGGGTACAAGAGAAAGACTTTCAAAGCTAAACAAAAGAGCTTCTATGTTTGATCCTAGAAGCAATAAGGAACCATCAGAGTTTATTGAGTGAGAAGAGGGACATAGGAGCTTCAGGAAAATCACTTGAGTACCTGTGTGAAGGATGAATTGAAGTGGGATGAGACTTGAGATAGAGAGTCTAAATAGAAGGCTTTTAGATGAGTTTATTTTCTACTCAGAGGGAGAGGGCATAATATAACTTATATATGATTAAATAAATAAATAAATAATACATGGAAAGTAACACAAAGAAATTTAAAGGGGAGAGAATGAGAGGTGGGAAGAGAGGGATCAAGAAAGGCCTTGTAGAGCCATACCTTGAAGGAAGATAGAGATTCCATGAAACAGAGATAAGTATATTCCAGGGGGACTACTTATGTCAAGTCACAGAGATGGGGCATGGAATAGTGTATATGATGAATAGCTCGTATACTTGTTTGACTAGAATAAAGACTGAGAGAAGAATTACATGAAGTAACACTAGAAATGTAGATGGAAGAATAATTGCCAGGATAAGAAGTTTATTTTAACCTAGAGGCAATATGTATTCATTGAAGATTTTTGGAGTAGGTGGTCAGATGTGAGTTTTAGAAATATCAATTTATTAGCTTACTGGTAGATGAATTAGAGAGAGGAGATACTGGAAGCAGGGAGGTGGATTAGGAAGCATTTGCTTCCTAGGGAAAGGGTAATGAGAGTCTGAAGTTAGTGCTATATGAAGCTCACTTGAAGGATCCGGGAATGCTTAGCCTTGAGAAGATTGAAGTGGGTGGCAGGAGGAAGGAGGGGAAAGTAGCTGCTTTCAAGTACTTCATGGTCTATCTTATAGGAAAGGGAACAAACTATTCTCCTTGACCCCACAGTGGAGAACTGGGAGTAGTGGGTCAGAGTGGGAAATACTCAACTTTAGGCTCGAGCTAAGGGAAACCTTACTGACCACTAGAGCTATCCAATGGAATGGTCTGCCTCAGGAGGTCATGCATTCCTCGTCGCTAGATGACTGTTAGGGATATTGTAGAGGGGTTCTGGTGCAGGTTTGGGTTGGATTTGAGGACCCCTACATTCTCTTCCAACTCTGAAATTCTGGCATTCTGTGACTTTTTCTTGACTCACTTCCTTCAGTAGTCCATACAGCATAATCTGGCATTTGAATTCCAAACTAAACACATGAAAATTTTATTTTGATTTGTCAGAGAGTGGTCTGAAGACTCAGAGAAAGTGGGTGGGTAGAAACCAATGGTCACTTTCAAGCCAGGAAGAAACATCAGAGCAGCTCGTGAATGGAGAGTTCTATAGCTATCATATAAAACGAAAAGGTATTTTATATGTAAATTTAGACTTTTGGCTTTTGCATATTTCCTTTTGGTGGGGAGGCTCTACCTCTTAGGTTTGTAATACTTTTTCTCAAAAACAGGTACCCCAAAATTCATGTTGTAATGGGGGGGACACTCGACTTGGAGTCAGAAGACATGAGTTTCAAAACTAACTTTCCTGCTTTATGAACCTGGGCAAGTCAATGTCTCCTAGACTCAGTTTTGTCATATGCTAATCAAGGGGATTGTGCTAGCTTGTCTAGAAGGTTCCTTCCAGCCCTGATATTCTCTAATTCTTCTCCTCATTGCTCTGTGACAGGCTGGTTGATCTTTTGCTGTTGTTTCCTAGCAGGCACCAGCTTTGCCATACTGTTTGAATTCTGTTTCATTGGATAGTACCTCTCCTTTCCCTGCCTCAGTTTGCCATACATAGATAGGTAAAGCATCCTAAATAAAAAGTTGATATATGTCATTGGTTTCTGTCCAGTCAGTTTTTCTAGTCCCTCAGATCACCAGTACCTTCTTACTCAGTATGAACCAAGCAATAGAATTTAACCCACAAAACTTCTCTTTTAAATATTCTCTACTCTCATTTAATTCATAATCTTCACTCTGAATGGTAAATCCCTCAGGATCACCCCCCAGCCTCTTGTCATCTTTACTTCAAAGATGACTTTCCTGTTCTACCTGACCCCCTATGACTTCTTACAATCACTCTGGATGGCATTTCCTGACTCATTTAGCATTGTTATACCAAGGAACTTATGCAGAGATTTCCGTGCCCCCACTCACAGCCCTCCTTACTCTGAGATTTATTTCTACATTGCCTTAACCCCTCCACATTGAGCTATCCCCAAGGAAACAAACATGGAATAAGAGGGAAGATTTGGTAAAGGAAATATTTTTGCAGCAGAATACAAAGTGTGTGTATGTGTGTGTGTATGTGTATGTATATATTGTATGTGTGTGTATGTATGTATATATTGCATGCCCATGAGGAAAGAAGTATGGAATGAGGAGTGGCATTGCATTGATAATTCTCATTTCTTAAGTCTAAAGAGTCATCTGCTATAACTTATATGTATATTTATTTTAAGAATTCTCATTTTGTTTTTGCTTTCCACATTTCAGACACAGGCAGTCCATTTGTAGAGCCTCACAGCATCATGCCTGAAACTGTACATATGACTGAAGGACGGGAAATGATCATTCCCTGTCGAGTTTCAGCACCAGACATCACCGTTACATTGAAAAAGGTACTATTTAGCAATGCTAGGTTCCTCACATGCCCTATAAATGTGTGAATTGAATTCTAGTTATTTTAGTTCTATGACAAGGGGAGCCTCAAGGTGGTGGTGGTGGTGCTGGTGGTGCTGGTGGTGGTGGTTTCCAGAGACATTGCATTTATCTGCAAATAAGAATCTGCAAATGAGAAAACAGAAGCATGTAATGATAAGGTCAGAAGTTTAAATTAACATATAAAATAGCTTTTATGTTTTATGTGATCACTGTATAACTCTCCATTCAAGTCCTGCTCTGATATTTCTTCCTACTGTGGAAGTGACCATTGGTTTCTATGTGCCCATTTTCTCTTATTCTTCAGACCACCAATATTTTTCTCTTCAATGTTAACCATGCAGTGAAATTTATCTCACAAAACTTCTCTTTTAAATCTCCTCCATTCTAATTTAAATCACAATCCTCCCTCTGGTTTTTAAATCTCTTGGAACCACCCCCAGCCGGTGTTCTCAAAGCATATGCCACGGGGCACAAGTTTTGGCAGGTTTGCTAAACTAAAACATTTTCAAAGGCAGATTAGTGATAGCTGTCTGCACAGTGATGACTTTTTCAGCAATATAAACTCTCAGAAACCTTTAGTAAGTTGTAGAAGGATTGCAATCTGCACTGGTAGAGACAGTGCCCACATCAGTGAAATCACAAATTCTCAAAGCATTTTACAAAAAATATAACATCCATGCAACAAGTCTGCACTGTGAGTGACTATCTCTATAAGCTCCAAAGAGCAGGAACACTGTGTTAATATACTATGTCCCTCCCCCAGTTAACATTTCTTATCAATTGTGTTTTATCCTATAGAGAGGCTAGCAAAGGAATTAAATATTACAAGTTCTTTGGGTAAAAATATAACATGCATATGTATGTATGATGCGAAATTACAGAACTTGTCATTAAAGGTAATCCTATATGAATGTGGAACTGGAATGACTGAATTTATCTTTTCATCCACTCATAAAATTACTTAACTCCACAACTGATAAACGCCTATACAACTTGTAACATGCCAGAAAGGGGGACTTCCAGGGTCCCACAAATTGTAAAACTTTTTAGCTTCTCAAGGGTAGATAAGAATGATTGACTGAATTAAATCTCCTATACATGGTCAGGTCTCTCTTGTACCAGGAGTGTTTAAGTATATAATACTTTATTTGTGTGTGAGTGTGTATATATACAATTATATATATGAACTATATAAATTTATGTGTATATTGTCACATATACGTACGTACATATATACACACATATATAAACATAGACATAGACATAGATGTAGACATAGACATAGACATAGACATAGACATAGGGGAATAGCAACTCTTGTGGATGAGCATTTCTTTCTCTTGGCACCTGGATTGGTGAACATTCACAGAAAAAATGAAAGAGAACCTTCAGGAAAAGAAATGAATGGAAGCTTATTCTTTGTAACGTGTTGGAGCCTGTGTGTAGGCAGTGAGAAATAGTATTAAATAAGAAAATATTATGGCAAAATATATGCTCAATAAAGGTTTGTTGGTGTTGATGGCAGAAGGCTTTAGACAAGTTGCTCACTTGACTTTTTAAGTACATGCAGGGTTGACCTGAATCCTGAAATCTTGAAATGCAGTGAGGATATCTCCAGCCTCTTTTTTCAAATTAACTTTTTATAAAAGTTCCAAATGTAAAAGAAGAAAAAGATACTAGAAAGGAGAATGTTTTGTTTTAGGTCTTGAATATGGTATGTTATAGATTGGTTTTTTGCTCCATTTTCAAGAAGGAGAACTGGGGAGGGAGAAAGAAGAAAGGCTGGGGGTCGGGGTAGGAAAGAAACAGAGACAGTCAGAAACAAGGACAGAGAGAGATGAGAGAGATATTATCAGGAAATAGAGAATTCTAGAAGTTTAGGGATTGAAGGGACCTGAGAGATCATCTAGTGCAAAGTCCTTATTTCATTGATGAGGAAGTGGGGGCCCAGAAAAAGTTAAGTATTTTGATCAAGACCACCTAGCTCCTTAGAGAAGTTATGACTGGAACCTGGTGTGCCTGGCCATGGGTTCTCTTTCCATTGAAATTATAATGATTTCTCCTTAAGGACAAGAGTAATAAAGGGGAGGGGAGACCTTATTACCTTCCTTATACTTGGTTTTGAAGCCAGTGGTTGCAGCACTGGGCCTAGAGCCAGGAGGACTTCAGCTCAAATCCTGCATCATCCATTTACTAGCTATGTGATCCTGGGCAAGTAATAAGAGCATTTACCTCCCAAGGTTGTTGTGAGGATCAAATGAGAAAATATTGTAAAGTGCTTAGCACAATGTCTGGCATATAGTAGGTGCTTAAGAAATATTTCTCTCCCTCTCTTCCTCCCCTCCCTTCTTTCCTTCCCTCCCTCTCTTCCCTCCTTCCTTCCTTCTTTTTCTTCCTTTCTTCCTTCCTTCTCACCTGTCCTCCCTTATTTCTTCTTCTTCCCTTCTTCTTTCCCTCCCTTTCCTTCTTCATTTCTCTCTTTCTTTCTCTCCCTCTCTCCCTTCCTTGTATCCCTCTCTTCCTCCCTTCCTTCTTTCCCTCCCTTTTTCCTTCTTTCCTTCCCTTTTTCCTTCCTTCCTTTCCCCTCCATACAACCCTCCTTTCTTTCCTTCCTTTCTTCCTTTCAAATCTCTCTACATCTCCCATAACTTCTCATTGCCCATATACATGATGCATCATCATGCTTCTACATAATAAAATGCCAATTCCATTGTAATAAGGTAAATAAAAACTTTATTTATTGCCATTCTCTTTCCTACGAGTCCTGTTTTTTTGTTAAGGGAGCCAAAAACCAGTCCCTCACTCTAGAGCTTATTATCTAGTTTCTTTGGACCCAGAATCCAGCTAGAACAATGCACTGTAGAGCATACAGACTTTTATAAGTATACAGAGATAGAAAAGAAGGCATTAGAGGGAAGAGGAGGCTTTTCCATGACACAGGAAGGCTTGTTACAGCACAATCCCAAGCATGAAAGGAAAAATGACGGGCATATAAAATGAATCTCCAGAACACATTCTACAGGACAAAGGTCCTGCCCTTCTAGCCTGGCATTCAAGGACCTCCATGATGTTCTCTTCAATTCGTCATTTATTATGTGCTTATTCTATGTAAGGTGACAAAGATGAAAAGTGACAATGGTTTCTAATCTTCAGCAGCTTACAGGCAAACTGTGGGAGACCCTACTATCCAGAGATAAAGCAAGTATGATAAAAGATATGTATATAAATGCATAAAATCCAGACGGAATCTGGACAAAGTGCTAGGACAAAATCCGAGGATGGAAAGATCAGCTCCACCTGAGTGGGATCAGGGAAGAAGACCCCAATGTGTCTGTCTAGACTTACTTTTCCCTGTTCTGGTTCATGCGTTCCCTTAAAGCAGCTAGGTGGTGCAGTGGAAGACCTGGGTTCAAATTTGGCCCTTCCTAGCTGTGTGACCCTGGGCAAGTCACTTAGCAACTATCTGCCTCAATTTCTTCACCTGTAAAATGGGAATAATAATAGCACCTACCTTCTGGGATTGCTGTGAGGATAAAAATGAGGCAAAAGCCCTTTCCAAACCCTAAAGCTCTACATACATGTTAATCTACAAGTCTCTGCCCAGTTAATTTCCTTCAGGAAGGCTCCCCTGACCTCCATAGTTAAATATGAACCCTTGTACCTCTGAACATATGTCACAGCATTTTGTATATTTCTCATAGCACTTAACACATTCTGTCTTGTTCTCTAGTGCAAGGGTGGGGAACCTGAGGCCTCAAGACGCCATGTGGCCCTCTAGGTCCTCGAGTGCAGCCCTTTGACTGAGTTCAAATTTCACAGAACAAATCCCCTTATCATAGGTTCCCCACCCCTGCCTAGTGACTTGTATAACACATTTGTCTTCTCCTCCTTGCTATAAGCTTGTTGCGTTTTCCATAATATTTTGTATAGAATAAGTTCTCAACAAATATTTAATGGGTGGAAATTCAAGCATAATGTATATAAACATGGCAGAGAAGGAAAATCCCAGACATTAGCTTGGGGTGGGGGGTAGGGGGAGAAGCCCATCATACAGAGCCATAAATCCATATTCTTTTATGTTTAAACTTTATGTCTTGTTATAATATGTCATAGGACATTTTAAGAGATCTGTTTTAAAAGGAGGTAGAACAGATAGAGACTATATCTTATGGCCATCAGGCAGCAACTTTGTGTCCTATGCAGCCATGTGATTTTTCAAAAAAAGAACCTTCCCCCACCTGGAAAAAGTTTTAGCTTTTCTCTGTGGCTACTGAAAACTGTTCTGTAGCCTGGCATTATAAAGAACTTTGGGAGCCTGCTTCATAAAGGTACAATTCTGATTCAGCCTTAATGTAAAAATTTTATTTTAACTTTATGCTCTTAAAAACTCACACCCTTTATTGTATGTACACTCTCTTTTAAAGCAGGGAATAGTATGACTAGATAATATGACCCCATATCTTCTCTTTTTTGGGGGGGAGGTCAGGGCTTTCCTATGTTTTTGATTCATTTTTTCCAGCTTTATGACAATGCCAAGGACAGAAGAGTGCTTGTGAAATAGCATTTGAAGATGCCAAAGTTGTGGGAATGGTTTCATGGTTTACCAGCTTTTTCAAATCCACTGGCTCAGGAGTAAAGTAAAGCAATTCCAGTAACTAAATCAGTTTTTAAAAATTAAGAAAAAAATGTGAAATGAATAATAAGCTACTCAACATTTGAATATGTGGGGTTAGGAGGGTCAGAGTTTTTTTTGCGTTGCTAAGTTTGGGCTAGGCTTATCAAAAACAGATAGGTATGCTTATTATAAATCGACTATTGCAAAAGAATTTGGAGAAAATTTTGTTCATAATGAATTTCATTCATTTTTTAATCTCCTTTTGGCTTTCTTTATGGTCACTGGTTTCCCCTTTAAGTGGTACAGTGGATACATTTTACTATTTTTCTTGATAAGCTAAAAGTGATTCATAGAGTGTATGACCCATTGATTGCAAATGCAATGTTATGAGTCTTTTAAGACTTGGACTTAGCTAAGTCTGCAAAATGGAAGAACTTCAGTGGCGAAGATAAATCATAATATCTTAAAAAGTCCCAGATGGTGAAGATGAGAGGGGGATAATTTGGCAGCCCCAATTTTTTAAAAATGCAAATTGGTTTCACAGTTGTTCCATAAGGACAGTTTACTGCAAATATCCCCATCAGCAAAAGGATTTTGGACCATTGACTGAAATTTTGACATAACTGCTTTGCTCACATGCACCACGTTCAATGGATTCTGAAGAACTAATAAAACTTTTAATAAGCCTTAATTTTATATGAAAATGATTTTGATACAATAATACTGTCACTATATCAAAATTTGTGGGTTTATCTCTTCAGTTTCAGATTCCTGATGTGAAGACCCTGATTCCTGATGGGAAGACAATAATCTGGGACAATAAGAGGGGTTTTATTATACCAAAGCCAACATACAGATTCATAGGACTTCTGAGCTGTGAAACAACAGTCAATGGCCATTTGTACAGCACAAATTATCTAACATATCGACAAGGTGAGTGATGTTTATGGTCATTATAATAAAGCACGACATGTGGTTTTCCGACATAATTTATCCTGTTTTCTTGTGACACATTTGCAGACAACACAATCATTGATGTCCAGTTAAGTACACTAAATCCAATTAAATTACTGAAAGGTCAGACTCTTGCCCTCAATTGTACTGTTACTGCTGCCTGGAACACAAGAGTTCAGATGACTTGGAATTATCCTGGTGAAGTAAGTAAACTTCATAATTTGTCTATTTCTTCTCTACAGTATTTTCAAAATCTGTAAACAAAAACCAATTTTTTTTAGCAAAGAAGCAAGATAATATGTTTTGCATGACTTCACATGTATAATCTATATTAGATTGCTTGCTTTCCAAAGGAGTGGGGTCTAGGAAAGGGAAGGAGGAAAAAGAATTTGGGACTCAGTTTTTGAAAAATGAATATTTAAAATTTTTTGCATATAATTGAGAAAAGATAAAAAAGAAATAAGCAAGATCTCTATAACTTGTTGAAATGTATTGATTTCTATAATAGTCATAAACATTCAAGAAACTTATTTTGAATGCTTACCTTGCTTGGGATTCCTTGATTGTAATACTCTTACTTATGTTCTTTTGCTGTGTGACGAGGTTTGTGCTTTTGTTTTGTTTTTTCAGCTAATCAGACTGGTGTTCCTATTGCATGACACTGGGTAGATGCAAGGATTCTTTTCTCCTTGGAAACTGTCCTCTAGGATTTAGAGATGAGAGGGAACTTTATCACTAAGAGCCAAGCAGGGACTGTCTTTACTAACAAAAAGGAAAGTTTTCAGCAAATTCATATAAGAGACTGGCACCTGTAGGGCACCTGACTGAAGTGTGTTTAGAAAAGACATTACGATTCAGCAATCCAAGATCTTATTTGTTAAGTGTTAAGAAAAAATTCTTTCCTTTAGAAAATGGTAAGAATGATCTTGAATTGTTCTCTATTAGCCTCTGATTTTGGTGAATCCTTGCAAGTAATTGTAATTTTAAAAATAACTAATAGGAAATACATGTTAAATAGATTTTTTTAAAAATTGACAATTTAACTGATAGTCAAAGAGGAGTGGGGCAGCCAGGTGGCCCAATGGATAAAGCACTTATCTTCATGAGTTCAGGTGTGGCCTCAGATACTTACCAGCTGTGTGACTCTGGCCAAGTCACCTAAGCTTGTTTGCCCCAGTTTCCTCATCTGTAAAATCAGCTGGAGAAGGAAATGGCAAACCACTCTGGTATCTTTGCCAAGAAAACCCCGAATGGGGTCATGAAGAATCAGAAATGACTGTACAACAACAAAGAGAACCAAGGAGAGAAACTCAGGGATTTTAGCCACTAGCTTTCATGTCAGGAAGATTTAGGTGTCATAATCCAATGCATGACCAGTTTTCACATCATTCAGATGCTTATTCACAAAGTTAACTTATGATTACATTCTTTATTAAATAATAATGGATGAGTCTCTGGTTACTGCTAATTGTTCATCAGTATTTCTGTCCATATGATAATAATAACATTATTAGATAAATATAAAAATAAATTAATTAAAATATAAATAACATAAAAGTAAATTAAAATATAAAAAATAAAATTATTAAACAAGCATAATAACTTAGCAACAAAAAAAGTGTGACAAATGCCCTGCAGTTTCAAACTAGGAATTTATCCACCCTTTAAAATAGAAAACAGAGAGGACACAATACTGGATATTTTCTTTAAAATGTCATCTTTTCAATTAAATAAAAAGATTGTAATTCACATCAGTGTTCTCCTAGTGTTGGATGAAATGGAATCATAGAAGGAAGCTCAGAGATGATCCTTCCAATCTATATCAGAACAGGAATCCCTTTTGTAAGGAGTCTTGTAGGTTCTTTTTGAAGATCTCCAGTGATAAGGAACTCACTCCTCAAGAAACCCCTTTCACTTTTTGGAGTGGTCTGATTGTTAAGTTTTTCCTTACATGGATCAGAAACTTGCCTCTGCCATATCTCCTAGCTCCGTCATCTGGGGCCCTGCAGAACAAACCTTCATCATTCTTCCTCATGACAGCACTTTGAATACTTGAAGCACATTGTCATGTCTCCATGAAGTCTTCTTTTCTCCTGGCTCAGCATTCAAGCATTCCAGCCTCTTCACTCTCTTGATCACCTTCCTCTGGATGTACTCCCAGCATGTCAATGTTCTTCGTAACATGCTACTGAACACTAAACATGATACTCTAGACATAGCATGAGTTCCCTCAGTATAAACACTTTCTCTCTACTGATTCAACTGAAGATCAACTTCATGTTTCTGCTGGAAACACCCCATTGTTAACTTAAATTGTTGACTTATATTGAGCTGTTAATCTACCAAAGTCCTATTTTATGTGAACTGCTGTCTAAAACATTTCCCCAGTCTGTGCTTCTGTAGTTGAATCTTTGAATCCTAGTGCAGGACTTTCCATTTACCTCTGTTAAATTCCATCTTTATTAGATTTGCCCCATTGTTCTAGCCCACTAAGATCTTTTGGGATCCCATTTCTTTGTTCAGAGTTATTCTTCCCAGCTTCTTGCCCTCCACAAATTTTGCTGAGCATACCACTTATACCTTCATCTGAGTCATGAATTTTTTTAAATTGAGTGGAATATTTCCAGGAATATATCCATCCCAAGGGTCTGGGGTTCTGTTCCTAATACTTCCACTGACTTATTTTATGACCTTGAGTGAGTCACCTGAAGACCTCAGTTTCCTTTAAGGTAAAGTGAGGAGTTTAGGCCAGAGTGATTGACAACATTCTTCTGAATGCTCTCCGTACACCTCCCTGGGAGGAGGAAGAGAAAAAAAATCTTATTTGTGTTTTCTGTTGTCAGTAATAAAAATAATAGTTATTGAGACCAGCAATTTTCCAAAATATGGAATTAGTACAGTCCTCTACCAGTAAGCTCACAAACTAAACTACATAAATATAAAACAAATTTAGAGGAAGGAGAATAAGTTTAAGAGAATCCATTATAAAAATAATTACAATGGTAATAGCTAACATATATATACACATATATATATACATATACATATTTTTACAAACTTTGCAGAGTGCTTCACAGATATCATTTGGTCCTCAGAACACTCTAGGAGACAGGCACTATTATTACCCCCATTTTTCAGATGGATAAACCTGAGACAGAGAGCGTTAAGTGACTTGGGAAGGTCATAGAGCTAATAAGTGTCTGAGCCTGGATTTGAACTCAAGTCTTCCTGACTCCAAGTCAAGAGTACTATGCCACCTAGATGCTTCTTTTGCATCATAAAATAGAACTTCAGATTTTTCCTTCATCTTCAATCCCATCATTTTAGAGCCTCAAAGGAGCTGTCCTTACTTTTAGTGGCTGGAGTTAAGATTTTTTTTCTCACACTGGTCCTAAGAAAATGTCCTGAAAAATGAATGAAAGAGGCTGAAGATAACCCTTTCTCTGTTCCAGTGGAGAGTGAAAAGGACAGCTAGCTTGAAAGGTGTGAAAGGGGGCAAGATGGTGAGCTAGCCCTAAGCCCAAAAAATCAACACCTAAAAGTGTTCCTAAAAAAGGGCTAATAAAATATGTTGAAATTAATCCTATACTTGAATAGCATGTGTTTATTAACTTATACATTATTAAGTATTATTGTTTCATCTAAATCATTCTTTTCTCTCTAGGCAAATAATAGAGCTTCTATCACTCCAAGGTTTGATCAAAGTAATTCCCAAGCCAATGTATTCTACAGCACTCTTATAATTGACAAAGTGCAAAGCAAAGACAAAGGACTTTATACATGTCAGGTGAAAAGTGGACCATCCTTCAGATCTGCTAACACAACAGTGCATGTATATGGTAAGAGATGTTTCAGAAAGGCCAACACACATCCTGCTTGTAATCACTGTGGGATCTTTGCTTATCTGTAGAACTAGTATCTATTTCCTTTGGCTGCGAATCATGCTGATGTGAATAAATACAAGCTTGCTAGTTTAAAAGCACGTGAAAATAGCATTCAACATTCTTGAGAATGTGATGCCTTTGAACTGAGCAGAAAGACTTTTTTTTCTTTTGTGAATTCCACATAATGAAAAATTCAGCTAGATCATAACAAAATTTGCATAAGAAATATTTTAATCATTTGTGAAATCATCAAACTAAACAAAAGAAAACATTGGTTTTGTCATATATAGTTTATGTAAAATTTCCTTGGCCTTATTATAGTAATCACAAAGCTGAGAAGATATAGTAATGACTTTTTACTTAGAATTGACACTAAATCATTTCAACTTAAATTTTTTTGTAGAATTCTTTTATTCTTCAAGTTCTCAAATAGAAGAGCTTCAAGTTAAATACAATTAGGACCCCGCAGAAGAGGTTTCATTCCCTTTTCTCATTCTACTTCTGCTGATGGGTGGAAAAACTCAAAAGAGAAGAGCAGAAAGGCCACCCATTCATTCTCAGTTTAGCTTTCTCCTCCATCCTGTCACTTGATTTCCTATCAGTTGTCCAGAGATTTCCAGAACACTCATTCCCTTCTTCCTTGCCTCCTTCAAATTGTTGCCCAGAAATGTCCACTAGCTTTTCTGCTGTGAAGGGATCAGTATTTCAAGATTTTCATTTATTTTTGTCCATGGCTGCTTTCTGCCCTTAGTTTATTTAAATTCTGTACAGCCAACCACCTCTTCTATTAAGAACAAATAGAACAAATGGTAGATGTGCAGTTTCACCCACAGATCATCTTTTTTGTTGTACTATGTTATGAAAATGCCTGTTTTGTTCCACAAACTGAAAATAAAATAATTTTTTTTAAAAAAAAGAACAAATCAGATGCATTTTACTAGGCAGAGGGAAAAGAAGCTCAAATGTTTCCCCAATAAGCAATCTCCACTGCTTTGTTATGAGGATTAAATGAGGTAATGTATGTGAGAGTGCAATGAAGGATTGTACACATACAACTTATCACTACTGTTATGAATATTGACCACAAGAATTTGCGCTGATTGATCGGCTCAGTCATAATCTCAGCTCTATTTGCTGATTCCTTTTTTGTACCCTCCCCGAAGAAAACACTAAGCATATCTGAAATAAATATAACTTTTACTAATATACCAATCACTTCTTCTTTAAAGAAAAACCGTTTATCACCGTGAAACATCGAAAACAGCAGGTGCTTGAAACGATAGCGGGCAAACGGTCCTATCGGCTTTCTATGAAAGTGAAGGCATTTCCCTCGCCAGAGGTTGTATGGTAGGAACACAATTATTCTTCATATCAGTTTAAAAGCTATTTTGTAGGTAGGGGAATGCACAAAGCTCAGTGATTTAACTTCCTGGGGAAAAAACCAAGATAATTCACTCAGAGGCAACTTTAGTAAGCTGGGAATTGTACTCTATGTAGAGGGAGAAGAAGGGGAAGGATAAAGAGGAAAGTGGGGTAAGGACTGGGGCAAAGGATTAGTTATATTTCTTCAGTCATCATTTGTTTTGTTATCTACTCACTGAGCCTGTTAGCTTCATTCTGATTATGTTTCTTTATCTGTAAATCTTGTCAGTCTCCTTTGTGCTGTGCGTGTTAGTCAATAATTTTAACATAGCCTATATTCTGAAGAAAGTACACTTTTCTCTAATAAGGATGCTGAAAATAATTTTTTTTATATTTGGCATAGTCAAAAATTTAAACCTGAGTAGTAATGTCCTATAGTAGATAGAGACCCGAACTTGGAAGATCAGAAGACCTGGGTTCAAACTCAGACTCAAATACTTATCAGCGATAGAACACTAAGCAAGTAAGTTAATCCTTTGGAGCCTCTGTTTCCTTATCTGTAAAATGGGCATAATGATAGCACCTACCTCACAGATTTGCTGTGAGGATCAAATGAGATTATATAGGTAAGGTACTTTGCAAACCTTCAAGTGTTGTATAAATGTGAGCTAACCTAATTTTCAAGTAAAACAAAATTGGTAGAATTGCTGGAGCAACTCATTTTCAAGGGAGGACTGAATTACCTACTTTAAGTTATCTTTTGGCTCAAAGACAGAATATTCAGAAACCCTTAAGCAGTGTTAGGGTTTGTTTTTCTTTTTAAAGTTTAGTCCAACACCTTTATATAAAACAATGTAATCTATTTATGATCTCAAGTTATTTTGTTAAATCATGTTTGACACCAATATCTTTTGGCTCAAATCATTGCATTTTAATAAAGGAATTGTTGCTAGGCTGATTAGGGAAGCATGAATACATGAATAGGAGCTAGTTCCTCTCAGTCCATTTTTTGCTTCAAAAATCACATTAATGTAGAATTTTTAAGTTATAAAAAATCCTCTCCTGCTATATTTACAGCAGTTTATATAGTCAGTTAAAGAGAAATATTAAACTGAAAATATCATGTTTTCTTAATTCTGTTTCAGTGAAGTCAAGTTTAATTTTGTTCCCTAACATCTTTTTTAAACCAAAGTCAATTTTTCTACTCTGTTTAAATAACAAATTCCCCTTGATTTTAATTTCTCCTAGATAGTAACCTCAATCATATCTCAGTCAAATGAGAACATGTTTGTAAAAAGCACTTAGCACAGTGCCAGTCACATAGTAGATGCAGTTTAAATGTTTATACCCTTCCCTACCTAGTAATGTGGGAGGTGCCTTAAGCCTTTTTGGTTCCAAGTGATACATTTCTACAGTAACTAAATTGTGTCCTAGTGATTTGAAAAAATTAATTCCTCTTCCAATATACTTAAGTTAGCAACAGGGGGTAATTAATAGGCCAACTAAGTGGACTTGGCTATCTACAAAGTAGAGCTTAACAAATTTTATTGACTTCAGTACTGACATTTAGTTGTAAGAATTTATTTACATCTATGTAATATACATAAGGTAATTAAGAACTGATCAATATTCCAGGATTCTAAGTTATTCAGAGTAGCAAATTCTTAACATACTGGGTTACAACAAATTTCATATGACAACAAAATGATAGACTATTCTAGGACATATATACAATGTATTTTAGAACTGAACGTTTTGATAGAAGTGTAGCATTATAGATCTGAAAGGTACTTAGAGACCATCTCAGGCCAATCTTCTCATTTTACAGATGAGGAAGCAGAGACCCACAGACTTATTTGCCCCAAATCACATGAGGAACAGAGCCAAACCTAGACCAGGACTCTGGTCTCCTAACTTTTAGGACAGTGCTCTTTCCATTACAATGTGTGATAATTATATTGGGGTGTTGCCTCCTTATTTGAAATGAGGAATTTAAAAAATATAATCTATCCCTACTGTTGGCCAGTGCTGTTCCCCAATCATCTTCAGAATTTGTGAGCCAACCAAATTATCTCCGTGTGGGTGAAAACTAAATAATAGTGTACTATATAAATATATAAATAATAGGTATTGCTAAAATGGTAATTGACATTACTAATAAAAATACTCTTCTTAAACTGATTAATACTGAATAAGAAAACAAAGTTCCACCACCTGAATTCATATGGTCTACTGTTATTGTCTCTCTTTCCACCAATTCCTCCACATTCCACCACTCAATTCTCTTTTTTTTAAACTTGACCTGAGTGTTCATGGATGTAGAATAAGCCTGGTGAGTAAATTCCCTCTACCAATACACAGATCAGAAGGAAGAAATAAAAATTTATTAAGTGCCTACTATGTGCAGGTCACTGTGCTAAGTACAATACATATATTATTTCAGTTGGTCCTCACAACAGCTCTGAGGCCAAATTTGAGCTCAGGTCTTCCAGACGCCTCTAGAAATTTGTAGCTCCCTCTACAAATCCACAGCTACTTTGCAGCTGGTAAACTTAGTTGTGAATAATTAAAATATATGGTTAGATAGATAATCATTTACAGAAAAAGAGGGAGAGGAGAAAAGAAAGAGGGATGGATTGGGGAGAGAGACGGCAGGATGATGAGGAGGAGAGAGAAATGGAGAGAGAAAGGAAGATGAGGAGGAAGAAAGGCCAATAGAGAAAAAGAGACAGAGAGAGACTTGCTCACGATCATGGGACTTTGAGTCTTCCTGACTCAGAGCCAGCCCCCTATATATTATACTACAGATCAGTCTTTTTTATTCTCCTATAACACAGCTACAATTATGTCTTTGCCCCAATTAAAACCCTTCAATGCCTTCCAGTTTCCAGCAAATAAAATATGAAATCCTCAGACCAGCATTCATGACTGTCCCTAATCTGTCCTAATCACCTTTCCTATCCTCATGTACTGCTCCTTCCCTGCACATTATACATTCTCCATTCCCAGAAAATACCTTGTCCTTTTCTGTCTCACTTACCTCAGTCTGCAATGCCTCTTCCCCCCATTTCCATCTATCAGAATCTTCTCTATATTTTAGAACTAAACTCAAACCCACCTTCTTTCAGAACCTTCCCCTAGCACCTTGGCCACAATGATCTGCCTCCACCTCCTCTATGCTTTAAAACCTCCCTCTTCTCTTGGGCACTTGTTCTGACCAGCCCTGTGTATCATGGTTATTCAGGTATGTTGTTTCTCCTACCAACTTGAGGGCAGAGATCTCCCCTTATTCACTTCTGAATCCCACAAGTGCCTCCCTCAATGCCTTATCCATAGTAGGCATTTACATATTTGTGGAATTTATTGCTGAATGTAGAGAAAAGAAGGATCCCTTCCTTCATTTTCTCATCCATTAAATGCTTTTCATGATTTAGCGGCAACAGGTTAAATACCACAAAATACACCACAAATGTTTACTCAGAGAAGGGCTCAAGAAGAAAAGCCTGGATAGTTAAGTATAATTGCCTTCAAGCTGATCTCTGATGGTCAGTGTGCTGCCTTTTGAGCAACAGGCAGGTTTGTCAGAGAGGAGTGATGAAGGCCAGCAAGAGACTATTGTGCAGAAGCAGCTGGCTGAATTTCCTTGAGGCTCCTAAAAAGCTTTGAGCTGACTGACCCTCTTGAGCAGTGTGGTCACTGTCTGGGGCCCAGAACTTATAAGCATGGAGACACTCATGATCATGAAGTTCACGAACAGATTTAGTCATTGATACTATAAAGCCAAAGTCATAGAGTCAGCTGGGACTTTATTAACAATAGCTCTCTGAATCACAGGTTAAAGAATGGGTTACCTGCTGTTGAGAAATGTCCTCGATATGTGATGCATGGCTATTCCCTAATTATCAAGGATGTGGCAGAAGAGGATACAGGAGATTATACAATTTTGCTGAGCCTAAAACAAGCAAAAATATCCAAAAATCTAACAACCACTCTCATTGTAAATGGTAAGTTTCCTAATGGTTTTTTTTAGCTGGTTGAAAAAAATCAAATGAAAAATTTAAATGTGTTACTACTTCATAAAAATCTTACTTGAACCTACCCAGATTTCCTTTTACAATACATTATCTGGAAAATATAAGAGTTTTATTGTTGGGTTGTTGTTTTTGTTATTTTCCCTGACTTTGCAACCAGTGGGAATGTTACAGGTAATCCTAATAATTACACCTACTTCACAGATGTTATGGTTGTGAGGGATCAAGTGACATCCTATATCAGTGTGTATGAAGTGATATAATATATGTAAAGCACTTTGCAATCTTATAGCACCATATACATGTTAGATATTATCATTAACTCTTATTATCCTGTGGCCCAGGAGAAAGTGATCGTAGGAATTGTTGACATCTCTTGTTTTTCATCCTTTACAGTGAAACCCCAAATTTATGAAAAAGCTGTGTCATCATTCCCAGATCCTAATCTCTACCCACTGGGTAGCCAACAGAGCCTGACTTGTACTGTTTATGGTGTTCCCCAACCTACAATTAAGTGGATTTGGTATCCTTGTGGCCAAAACTATTCCAAAGCAAGGTAAGGACATTTATTTACATCCCTATTTTTAAATGGCTCACCAACACCTGGGATTGGAATTCCTCACAGGTACTACACATTTCTTAAATGCACATATTTTATGTGTTTCAGTATATTTTAAATAAGTCATCTCTCATTTGTTTGTTGTGCTAGATGAGAAATGAGATGTAGCAGAAAATGATGTGGCTGCCACAGCTATTTCTCAGTCATTCAGGAATAGATGATGCAGTTTATAAATCTTCCTCCTTTTGCCTTCTGCTTTCCATCATTTGGCTTTTTCTCATGAACACTGTCTTTGGTTGTGTCCTGAGAGTGGAGAGATATGTTTATAATCAAATTCAAGATAAAACCACATCTTTGTACATCTAGGCTGAGTTAACAACTATGTGTTGGCCTTTACTATGAGGTATGGTTTTGATTTTTCTTTTTATTGCCAAGTATTACAAAGATAAATATTCCCAAAAATATGATTAGAAAATGAGGCATGCTTGATATAAAGCTTAAAGAATGAAAAATTATCATTTTTTTCAAAATCTTTTTTAAAAAAATAATTATTTAGTATTTTATTTTCCCCCAGGTACATGTAAAAACAATTTTTAACATTCATTTTTAAAACTTTGGGTTCCAAATTCTCTCCCTTCCTCATTCCTCCCCCACCCCATTGAGAAGGCAAGCAATTTGATATTGGTTACACATGTGTAGTCATTCAAAACATTTCCATAATAACCATGTTGTGAAAGAAAACATAGACCAAAAAAAAAACCACCCCAACATTAAAAAAATAAAGAAAGCTTTAAAAAGTATGCTTCAATTTGTGTTCAGACACCATCAGTTCTTTCTCAGGGTATGAATAGCATTTTTCATCATAAGTCTTTCAGAGTTGTCTTGGTTCATTGTTTGCATACATCTTTTCTCTGCTAACAGAGTACAGGTTCCTTGAGGGCAGGACCTATAGCTCATTCATTCTTTTATCCCACATAGTGCTTTGTCCCTACTAGGTACCTGATAAATACTATTTGAGTATGTGAATGACTATTGTAAAGCCATCCTACAGTTGCCTATAGCACAGTTTTCCTGTTGACTTTAACATTTAAAAAAAATTTCATTGTTTCAAATTATCTTAAAATATAGTCAATAAAAAGCAGTGTGTAAGTATATGCAGTCCCTTCTAGGTTGGAATTCAATGGATTTGCTCCAGTTGTCTCTCACTAAGCTTTACTGGCAGTCGGTTCTTTTCTGTGTTAGGAAGTGAACCTGGGAATGCCTCATTTGTGTAGCATCATCAGGGGATGGAATGTCTGTCTCACAAGAATGAATTCTCCAAATAACCAAAACCTTCACTTTTAATATAACAAAACTTTGCCATCATGTTCACAGTTTTTGATGGGAATCTTCCCATGCTTCCCTGGTGTCCAAGATGATATGTGCTAAATACTACTTAACGTTTTTTTGATGACTCGGGGTCTTCACTATGGACATCAATTATAGCACTGCTTTGTAACACAGTGTTGCCCTCCAGTGCTCCTGAGGCATATAGAATTATTTATTTCCATCCCATACTGTCCTAAACTGTTATATTTTTATGCTGACCATTCTTTCATTTCCTTTTGTCCACTGTTCTTTGTCCCTTTTGGCTGTTGTAAAAATGTTTCTGCTTCTAATCTGCTGCCTCTGTAGAGTTGTCTGCCCTAAGGGTAGCTGCGTCTCCAGTCTCTGCAACAAGTCAAATGTCTAGGCTTTGTGGTAGTTAAACGACATCCAGAGGACTTTTTGATTTGATATTAATTAACTTCTGTGTTAAAGGATATGTTGTATTTGGTTGAAGGGAATCCGAAAAATATCATACAGAAAAGTGAGCAATTTCTTTTTCGAGAACCTAAAGTATGAGGCTCCAACCTCAATTCATGAAGAGTTGGGCATGTGGCAGGAGTCAGGGTTGGTGATATAAAAGGTAATGGCAAATACTGTCTAAAATGTAAAGCATTATGTACACATGCCTTGTTCTTTTGTGTGAAAGCTCACCTTGGTTCGTCTTTCTGTTATAATAGTAAAAACAGTGCTAATTGGGGGAAAGAAAAGGTAATGATGGTGAAGAAAAGCTGCAAAGAGTGGTTAAAAATCCTTGGTAATCTTGAAGAGAGTCATTTCAATAGAACAGTGGGTGATAAGGAATTGAAGGGAGCTAAGTGTAGACAGCTCTCTCTAGAAGGTTGGCAGATACTAAAAGGGAGGAGAAATATAGGATCAAAGCCCTGGCAGGGCCAAATTTAAGATTTCTTGTCTGTGGTTTTGTTTTGTTTTCAAAGATAGGAAGATCTAGGCATATTTATAGCAGTACCAGCATTGGGGAGAGACTGATGATGAGAGAACAAGAGGAAATGATTGATGAGACAGGCTTCCAGAAGATATGGGAGCAGGTGAGCCTGAAGGCACAAGTAAAAGGGTTAGTCTTAACAAGGAAAATAGCCTCCTTCTCTTCACACAGGAGAGAATGGGTGAAACTATGGGGTGGTTTTGAGATTTAGAGCAAGGGTAAAGAGGGAGAAGAGAGTAACCTTACTAAACCAATACCCAGTTTTATATATAAAGGCAAATGTGTGGGAGGGTGTCAAGGGGACAGTCCAGGGACATCTAATATTTATTTCATGACTTGTAATGAATACAGGCTATTATTTGCAGTTTTCCTCTAGAGGCATGTTTGTATCTGTTTTGATTTTCTATAAACTATGGCTGTCTCTATTAGAAAAGGAAAAGATCCCTAAGAAGGGAGGTGTGTGTTAATACTTGGCATCAAGAAGCCAGGATTTCCTGATGGGGAATTGTACTTAAGTCTTTTTATCTTGTCCTTGGCTGGTTTGGCTGGTATGGTATTTTATGAATTTCAAGTCCATTTTTATCTACTATTTGTGGGTGATTCTAGTTCAAGGATCATACATTTTTCCAGAACAAGCAATCTGAAGAATAGGATGTGAAGTTCTGGGCAAGAGGAACTGGCTGCTCCATGTTGTTGGCCAAATCTACCAAAGGAGAAAAATGACATTAACAGTTTTCCTGTGTCTCACTTGGTTTCGGTGAGCTTCTGGAATTGGTACTGAAATTGCTATCAAAATATTCTCATTGGTTTAACGCCTAAGAGGCAAGAAAATTGCCATTTGCCATGAAGAAAACATTGCTCCTGTATCATTTTAGATTGTTCTTTTTATAAACATGACAAAGTATGGCACTACTTTGGTGAGAAAATTGCCCAATAAATTTGAAAAAAAAATCAAAGTAAGAATCTTTGAAACACTCCCAAAGGGGTAATTTGTTCATTTTCAAGAGTTTAGGAGTGGCTTTTTTCTCTGCAAATTTTCTTTTATGACCTACTGTGAAGTTTGGGAAACCAACTTCACCAGATGCCCCTCCATGCTGACTATAAGTACTGAGAGGACATCCAATGGAGAGCTCATAAAAAAAATAACACTTAAATTCAGTTGTATATAGAAATTTTGGTTTAACATTTCAATATGAGGCATTATTTCTGAAAATATATTTTTTTCATCTTCTTGCCATGCCTTCTGAGCTCTTCTTGATACCTTCCCACCCATTTGCCTTTAGGTATAACACTGGGTATAATTTGTAAAACATTGATTAAAACAACATGAAGAAAAATAGTAGATATAAACTTTTTATATTCCCTTTGCTCATTATGTAATTCTTAGTTGTTTCTTACATTTTGGTTCCATTTTTATGGGCAAATATTTCAACATTCTGAATATATTAATTTGTACCAGAACCTCAAATGCCTTCTTCAGAAATGCAAAAGTTTTGATTAATTGAATGTGGTCAATCTTTTTTTGAGATTATAGTCAGAAAGATGAATAGATTTAACCTAATTTGCAAAGTTTCATAAAGCTATGTAAATATTGGAATAATTTTTTTCAGATTATCTTAATATTGCTCATCTAGTTTTTCTTTGTGGAATATTGTGGCATTAGCAAATTAGCAAAAAAAATTTCCTGTATTATTTTATATAGTAAAGTATCTTATTCAATTAATTCTGTTTTGGCTGAATTAATATTATTGTGGTTTTCCTTTCTTCAGATACTACATTCTTGTAAAGCATTAGAAGAACTAGACATTTTAAAAGGGGAATAAAAGAACTTGTTTTTTTAAACTCACTAAGCAAATAAGCAAAGAGAGACAATATACAACAAAATTTATTTTCTTTTGGTCTGAACGTTGGGTTAGAAGTAAAGGAACAAATGTTGTTAAGTATGACAGTGGAAATTAATTAAATAATTGTGTGTACTTTATGTTATCACTGAGTAGGGTAGTCTTTTCTTCATCCTAAACCATTAGTAGAATCTTCTAAAAAGGCATAATAAAGTATCTTCCTCATTGTTAGCTTGAGAATAATTATATATTACAATTATTTATTAATAGTCTACTGTGTGCAATGCACTATGTTCAGATATACAAGGTTTAGATACGACCCAGCCTCTGACCTCAAGAAATTTATAGTCCAGCAGGGAGACCATAATAGGTGACATTTGTATACCACTTTTAATTTTGCAAAGCACTTTACACACATTGTTTCATTGGATATATACAACAATCCCACAAGATAAGTTCCATTACTATTTCCATTTTGCAGATGAGAAAACTGAACCTCCAGGTAAGCAAGTTGCCCATGTTCACCCTGCTAGTGAGTGTCAGAGGCAGGATTATAATCTAGACCTATACTGACTTCAAATGCAATGTTCTTTCCTCTACAACATACTGCAACAAAGTGCAATGAAAAGGCTGAGGGCAGGTCATGACTGACTGGTGAAATCAAGGAAGGGTTCCTACAGAATGTGGCTTTTGAATTGGGTTTTAAAGGGTGAGGAATTCAGGGGAAGGAAAAGGGCATAAGAAAAGGTGTGACATGACCAGATCTATGGGTAAGGAAAATAACTCTGGAAGGAACAATTGGAGGAGGTAGATGAAGAGGGATTGCTTAAAGATTTTAGGGACTTGCCTAAGACCTTACGTCAGTGCAATGCTATGTAAAGTAGAGATAATATGTGGACCAACTTCCCCATGGGTTTCTTGTCAATATCAAGTGAGAAAAATGAAATCCATTTATGAGTACAGGACCTTTGTAAATCAATACAAGGAAAAGATTGTTTTGATGATGAAAGGGGAAGAAGAAGAGGTCAACATCTTTTTTAAAGGTGGTAAGCTTTTTAGTGTCTCATCAAAGAAACTCTGTCTTCTCTTGGGGGATAGTTTTACAGAAAATTTTGAGAATATAAATTGTGGGAAATGCAGGGCAAGCTGCTGTACATATCATGTCAGCGTATTAGCAACATTAGGGATATAATGAGTTGGGAAAATTGTACATGGAAGAAAAATGCAATTTTTAAAATATATATGTAGATTTTTAGGAGATGAAAATTATGGAAATAACAAATAGAAAGAAGATAAACAATTGGTTGGGACAGAGATTACAGTCACTTTCCAATTTATTCTGACTTCCATTTATTTATTTCTATTTCCCACATGAAAAACTGTCAAGAAAGGGTGCTGAGAAGGAAGTGGCCATGGCCAGGAGGTTGTGGCCTGGAGATGGGCCTGTGGGTGAGTGCTGCCCACTTGGTAGGACTAAGTTTTAGCCCACATCAATTCCTTTGACCTTGTCCAGCTCCCAATGAGAAGCTTATTAATCTTTGTGCTGTTAGGCAGAAGAACAAGGACCCTAAGTCATCCTTGCAAATAGTCGCTCATTTACTCATCCACTGACTCTGCCTAAGAGCCCCTTATGAAGGTGCTACATATTAGACATTGTCCTTGCTTTTAGGGAGTTCATCATCTCTTGTAACAGGTATGGTGTAACGGAAGAATAAAGGGACTCTTCCTCTCCTGCTTCATGGAGAGGACATTTCTAGGGGGCTGGGTAACCTGGTGGTGGAGGTAGGGGGTAGATTGGTGAAGAAAAAATTTGTGCCCAAAATAAACTTATTTTTCAAAATAGTCACATTTTCAGAGAGAGAATCTGAAGAGATGAAAAAAAATGGATCAAATAAGCTACTCCATTTTTTTCAGACTACCTGGGCCTCCAAAGAGGATCTCAAGTCAATTACTGGAAAATTATATGCCTCAATAGGTCTACAAGCTAATTCTCAGCTAATATCCTAGTGTCTTTCTCTACTGCTCCTGTCTCCTGAGCCTGCTTTTCTACCAGGATATTGTAGTAGATCTTAACCTAATAATCACAGGGATGCTAGGAGCTTCTTATCTGTCCATCAGTTCAGTCCATATCCTCCTTTAGTGATCAGTTTCTGCACCCTCTACTGCTTTCCCCACAGTTGCCAGTGTACTGAACATAGTAGGAATCCCCTGCAAGTCATTTCTATTGGCAGGCTCAAGACCATCAACTTTTTATTATTGTACTTCCTTTTCCAGAGTTTGCTTTCTTTAGTTCATATACCCCTTAAATTCTCTCTCCCCATGGAACAGTCCCTTTAATGGTAGGTTTCAGTCTGTTTCTTCTTATAGAAGCCTGAACTTTCTTCAAGGTTGAGCTCACATGTTACTCCCTACAAGAGCTTTTCCTGATCCCTCCAGTGGCTATTATTCTTACCACTGGAAATTACCTTGTATATATTTTTTATTTGCTTATCTATGGTCATGATGTTGCCCCCACCCTCACCCCCAGGGGCAAAGGAAGTGCTTTGAAGGCAGGAAAGTTGATGGATCTTCTTTGGTTCCCCAATGCTTATGTCATAGAGGGCATTTAATAAACACTTGATGAATTAATGAATTTAATAAAATGAAAATAAATAAGTATAAATGTAAATCTTTACCCTTGAATTTTAAAAAATAACTTCACAGGTACAAGATGGCAGAGGCACATTTAGATAGTAAGTTATCTATAAAAGATCTGTGGGTTTTTATTGGACTGCAAACTGAATGCAAGTCAGCAGTGTGATGTGATATTCCAAAGAAACTTGAAGCTTCCAGGAATAAGAGAAGTGAAAGTCCCATCTGCTGTGATCAGGCCACCTCTGGACTATTGTGCTCAGCTCTAGGCACCACAGTGTAGGAAGGACATTGATAAACTAGAGAATGTCTAGAGAAGGGCCACTTTACTAAAGAGTAAAGAATACTTAAGAAGGACATCATGGCTATGTTGAAGTATTTAAAGGGTGAAGAGGAGTAACAATTGTTCTGTGTAATGCTAAGAGGAGAGTGGGGAAGAAAGGAATGATAGGTAGAAGTTGCAAAGTGGCAAATTTAAACTTGATTTTAGTGAAAACTTCCTAAGAATTAAAATTGTCCAAAAAAGAATGGACCTCCTTTGAAAGTAGCCTTCCCTTTCTGGAGGTCTTCAACCAGACACTAGGTGACTCCTTGTCCAGGATGATATAGAGGGGATTCATGGCAGGGTATGAGTTGAACTAGATGACCAATGAGATCCTTTATACTCTGAAATTCCATTATTAAAAATTCCAGTGTTTTTTTCTCACTTTACCAGACTATTTCACCAGTTAGATGTACTAAGCAATATTTTCTAACCCATGATAGCATACTATATTTTGGTTAAATAATTCCTTAAAGATATTGGCACAGTTTACATAATGTATTACAGGCCTTTAGCGGGAATAAAAAGAATTGAGCCATAAGTATTTATTTTTAGTAGGTTTCTCATTAAGTATATTTTTAAAAATATGTTAGGAGAGTTTATTACCCTCTGTTTACTTATTTTGTTATCGTTCAGTTGTTTCAGTCATATCCAGCTTTTCATGACCCCATTTGGGGTTTTATTGGCAAAGATACTGGAGTGGTTTGCCATTCCTTCTCTAGCTCAATTTACAGAGATGAGAAATGGAGGCAACACGGTTAAGTGACTTGCCAAGGGTCACACAGCTAGTAAATGTCTGAGGCTAGATTTGAACTCAAGAAGATGAGTCTTCCTAACTTCAGGCCTGGCACTCTATCCACTGTGCCACAAACCCTGTGACTATCATCACCATTCTATCATTCTAAATTCATTATCTTTAGTGATCAATTAGTACTAGATAATTACGTAAAAATATGTACAATTGAAAACCACTTCCTCAATTATACGTATTTGCCTGCAATTAATAGCTATCAGATATTATTACATGTTTTGTTGGGTGGATAGAGAACAGGGAATTGGAGACAAAATTCTATTCTTGTTACAACCAACAATTTTTCTATGTGACCTTGGTAGGTCACTTACCTCTCCATACTTCAGATTTCCCTTCTGTAAAATGGTCATTGTGATACTGGTTCTTAGCTATGACCCATGCAACTATTCATGAAATGTGTGTGGTGTGTGAGTGTGTGTGTGTGTGTGTATGTGTGTGTGTTTTGTGGGGGGGGGGGGGTGTGGGTGTAAAGCTCTTAGAATGGAATTCTACTCTGCTAGAAAAACCTGAAATAATCCATTGTCTAAAGGCTTCTTTCCTACTTGGCAAATACTAACCTTTATCTTATGATTTTTTTAAAATTATAAGCTAATTTTAAAAAATCAGAAGACTTTAATTTCCTGAAATTTCACTGCACTAACAAAGGCTGGAAGGAGAGAGCTAAAATGAACATTAATAAAATAATGTAGTGCATAAAGAATTATAAGCTAATGTAACTACCAACTATCATTACCAATTTCCATATTTACTGAAACTTGGACTCATCATGATATGATGGAAATGGCACTAGAATGCGAACCAGAGGAACTTGGTTCAAGTAATAGCTCCACGAATCATGATTTAATAGCTAGCATTTATAGACATTGGATCCTCACAACAACCCTGTGAGGTGCTATTATTACTCCCAGTTTACAAATGAGGAAACTAAGGCTGAGAGGGGTTAAGGGACCTGTCCAGGGTCACCGGGCTAGTAAGATCTCAGGCAGGATTTGAACTTAGGTCTACCTTCCTCCAGACCCAACACTCTGCCCATTGTGCCACATAAGTCTAGTTGCTAAATCCTTTCAGCTGGTTTTTTCTCATGGAAGATGGCCTTATCTATCTCATAGGGTTGTTGTGATGGTGAACAAGTTTATCTAAATAAAAATACTTTATAAAAATAAACCTCTATGCAGATGTCAAGTGTTATAATTATGGTTATGGATAATTTAACTTAGTCAGGTAGTTCAGTGCCAGAATAAGTTGTAGGTTATCTTTATATGTATGTTCTTACTCTCAGTGTCTACAAACACTAACATAGTTCAGAGACAAAAAACTTCATAATTTAGTGTTGAGGGCAAAATACCACCAGTTTTCTGTGGCTCCTGTATCAGCCCAGGTTTCCTCCTGTGCCTATCCCTTTGGCCTTTGGCCACTGGATCACATTGTCTGCCTTATCTGCATGAACAAAAGTATCCTTGATCTTGTCAGATCGTCTGTTGAACTTTCCTTGGTTGCCTCTTGTAATCTTTTGTTCATGAGTCCAGGCATCCAGATAGTAAGAATTCAGTTGAATCTTTAGCTAACAACTGTTTATTAGGTTTTTTTTTTTCAACTAAAGTGGTGGATTTTCTAAGAAAACAAAATTGACATACTTGGAATCTCAAGGATGCTTTCTTCTAGATCTCTACAAGGTCAGACTTGGAGTTTGAAATAACTGCATGCATTAGGAGCTTAAAGGAAGTTAGAGGATAGTAGAAAATACTAATAGTCCATTCTTGGAATAATCTTTGGCCACTCTAACAAAGTGACACAAGGTTCTATGTAGAATCTAGTAAAACATTTTCTTTGACAAACTGTAGTTTGCTTCTTCTTGTCCTTATTTTGGCCATTGTCACTGACTAAATAGAGCAAAGGCAAATACATCCAGAAATTCTGTACAGAGCTGGACTAATTGCATTTCTACACTGTCTATGCCAACAAATTCACAAAGAATGGAAAGCCAGAGTCATTAGCCATGTGTTGGGATGGATCACCCGGGGTTGACATAATGGTAAGCATCAAGGGGGGGTAGAGAAAATTAACAAGAAAAAAACAAACCAAATGTTAACTGTAGTCAATTTGAAATGTGCTGAAAAATCAAAATATGATTTTCTGTAAACATACATGTCCTATTTTTGGGTTTTGACAGTTTTGATTTCTATTCTATTTTCCATCTACAAGGTGAAAGTTCTGGCTGCTTAAAAACATCCCCCCAAAACTGACCATTTCCTGGGTGTAAAAGTAGGTCAAATGCCAGAAAGAAACAGGTAATTGAAGAAAACTTTTTAGGAAGATGAAAAATATGGCCTCTATCTTAGCATTCCTAATACATCTCTTGGGCCACATGCATACAAACAAACACAAAGCTGTTGATATATAGTATATAGCATGTGTTTGAGTATAAGAATGTGGACCCAGACTAGGCATACTACAAAGAATTTTAATTTGTGACAAAACAAAACCTTGAGTCAATGAAAACTTTAAAGAGCATTTCACCAAAGAACACTTTACCAGGACTTTGTGTTGAGCAAACAACCAAATAAAACTGACTATCTTATACAGTAGGCTTTCATCCCAAGCCAAAAGTGGATGTTCACTTACTAATGAGGAACTTCTTGCAGCCTATTAAATAATTACTGGGTGAGGAAGTGCATGCAGTGCAACGTGAATGTCCCATAGAAGGACCCTTATTAATATTTCATAAAAGCCCTGAGAACAGAACCCCAGCCTGTTTGCCAATGCCTCTTTGCCAATTTTCTGTGCCCAAGTGTGATTTGCCACTTTCCTGCTTTTCAGCTCTCCTCACATTGGTAGAGTGAGTCTGGTGAACAATTATTCCTGATGAATTAACTGTCTCCTGTAATTGCTATAAAAGATTTCATTGTGTCCTTTAAATAAAACAACAAAAAAGTCTGAGTCATGCAAATTCTATCTTGTATGAGTTGAATGGTGAACTTGCTGCCACGAATGATGTAGCTTCCCAGGACTGGGAACACTGGAACATAATGACATGAAATGTGGGAAGATGCATTAGAGATGGGGGACAAGATACTAGAATTCTGTGTATCACCAACTCTAACTTTATGCGGAGGGGGAGGAGTTGAGTGAATACCTTAGTATTGAATCAGTGAGCTAATTGCTAGGGAGAAGATATTTAGGCAATGTTTGCCTTTACCACATGAGGAAAATTATTTATAAAACTAAACAGAAAACATTGCGACTATTGAAGAGTATTATCTCCAGAAATATGGTGTTTAGGATGCAGTTTTGACACAACTTCACTACCCTGTTTGGGAAGGAAGTAGGATTTTATACATTTGAAAGATGAAAAAGGAGCAAGAAATTGTGTAAGCCTAATCATTATCTTGTTGGGCAGCCTCCATTATGACAGTTGACCTTGTGACCTTATTTCTGTCTAAACCGAGTGGGGAAAATGTGTCATCTCAGGCAAAAAACATATCGAATGCTAAACTAATAAGGAAATGCATAAGAACCCACTTATCCAGAATGTTTGAAAAGCACAATGTCGGGTGCAATATAACAAGCAACATATATTCAAAAAAACATCAACCAGTGACACCCCATAAATTAAACTTGATCTTGGCCAGAATATTGAAAACTGTCTACCTAAATCCTATTCTGTTTTATCTGTATACCATACAAGTAATCCTGGGTTCTCAAAGGCTATGCCAACAGAGAAATTAGAAAGACACTAAGCATTTCTAGGTAACGTTCTATATATTTGCTGCCCAAGGGCCCAACCTAATTGAGATCAGAGACCTTTCACTTGGTTGGTTAAACGGTGGTGAATTGTCTTGAAAACATAATACAAACTAATAATTATAGCTAACATTTAAATAGTGGTTTAAAGTTTGCAAAGATCTTTATGAATACTGTCTTATTTGATGCTTACAACAACCTTGGGAAGTAGGGACTAGTATTATCTCCATTTTACAGATGAGGAAACTGAGGTAGACAGAAGTTAAGTGACTTGCCCAGTGTCATATAGTTAGTGTCCAAGGAAGGATTTGAACATTAATTCTCATAGGCCATTTACCATGTCCTGGGGTTGTGAAATGAAATGAAATCATAGCTCTTTAGAACTAAGCATAGTTCAGGAGATTCATGAGTATTAACAACTCAAAAGCTACGATCTGCTTGCACCTTGTTGGATAAAAGGTGATAAATAAGCAAAATATTTCATTGAGTGGCTATTTTGGTTGTTTTTTTTTTTTTGATACTTCAGGCAGAGTTGGTCTTTGCAGGTCTCCATGTTCATAGGACTAAACGTCACTAGGGGCATAGCTTCGCATTTCAGAGGGGTCTGGTCTGACCTTGTCAGATCAGGTACCAGGTTCGTTTTGGTCATGGAAGGACTTTCAGATTAAAAAGTTTCCCCGCTCCATCCCTACATGTTAAAATCCTACCCATCTTGCAAATCCAAATGCAAGAGTTACTTCCTCTGTGGTACTGAGCCCTAATAGCCCAAAGCACTTTGTTTATAACTCTCTTAATGCACTTATATTCTCATTTTTGTTATGGTTATTTTGCGCCTATCATCCTCCTAACTAGACTTAAGCTCTTTAAAGGTGAGGACTATGTTTTATCCATCTTTGTATCCCTCGATAGATGCTTAATAAATGTTTGTCAGATCAAACTGAAGTGAAAAATTTCAGGAGAAGTACATCTACTCGAGAGGCCTAACCAGTGATTTGGGTCATTTTGGTCCAGGATGCCCAGGGCAATGAAGTAACCAAAAGACATTAAAATTGACCCAGACTCTTTAGTTTCTTCAGGACTAAGGACAGTTTGGGGTGGCCCCCCAAAATCACTATTGAGATAGACCCTCTGGGGAAAATACAGGCTGGATAAAACCCAGTCCAAACCCAAGGAGTTTGGCCGAAACCAGACCAGTTTCCGGAATGCAGTAAGTCAAAAGTAGTTGAACACACTGAATTTGACTTGTTTTGACACTTTTAACTAACAACACAGTCCTCTCCTTGTAATTTTTTTCAGCATGTGGGTGTGTTTGATGTCCTGTAGTAAAGCCTCATCCTCTCAATTTATTGCCAGGAATTACTGTCCTAGACCAGAGGTCAGAAAACCCTCAGTTCTGTAAAACATCAGCAAAGGTACTGAGTGCATGGAGTACTTTGAAGGACCCAGAGATGCTCCTATTCTTAGTTTAATTAGAAGGTACATTGGGATCACCTGAGGAGGGCTTTTTACAGACAAGAGAAAGTAAGAAGGTGGTTGGCATGTAACATTTGCTAGAAGTAAACCTATCCATTTGTTTTTTGATTGATCGTGGAGTGGAGAGACCGTTTAGCTGGAGGCATGAAAAAAATGGAGTAAGTGCACGGAAGCAGAGGGAGATATAGCAACGTGCAGCACGGAGGCGCCTTGACTCTGGATCTCCTCCCTTTGTTTAGTGATTGTGATATGTGGGATGTTCTCATGCTGGTGCCAGTCCAGACACACACAATGTAATGGTGTGAAGGCAGTGAGTAATCATGACATTGTCATATCAGACCCAGACTAGTATTGTTTCCCCGAATTTTATCACTATTACTTCCCCTATTAAATTTCATCTTGTTACTTTCCCACCACTACTCGATTTGCCTTCCTTATACAAAACAATCCAATTATGGCTTCCTGTTATCTACCGAATACAAGTCAGACTCCTTCACTTAGCATTCCATACCCACCCCTACTCCCGATCTGGTACCACTCTGTCTTTCCAGCCTTGTCTCATTTTTCATTTCTTTCTGACTTTCTTAAAAGCTAAACCATGCCTGGCACATAGTAAGCTCTTAAGTAAATGCTCATTCATTCATTCTCTATGCTTCATAGGCCATGTTGTTGACTTTTAGGCATACAATAGATGAGTATTTGCTGTCATCTCATTGGAATTCCCTTCCTGTCCAGAATGAGGATGGAATTAATTTCATTCTTCAGTGTTGTGGTGATAGTACATATTGGATCTGTACCAGAGCCAAACTCAGGCATTTTGTAATAATGGAGATGAAATAGTTATGGAACCTAGAAAAACTATCTCTAAATATATGATGGAAGGAGAACTTCCAAATAGAGTGCAGGAATCCTCAAATATAGCAATACCACCAATTGCCCATGGTTACAGCCCTACATATTGCTTTAAAAATCTTTGCTTTAAAAATCTTTGCTTTAAAGTTCTATAATAATCTCTTTGTATTCTAGTGTCAGGTCTGCGTCTTTGTTAAATGCCTACTATGTGCACGGCACAATACAACATAGGCTTATATGACCATACCTTTTCTTTGGATCCTTGACTACAAGAGATTTGTTGACAACACATCACTGGCCTTTGCTGCAGTTAACTCACTGATGTCTAACTGATTATTTTTGCTGAATCCGTCCTGTTGATGTTGGCATCAGTTTGCCCTGTTGTAATGCTTAATAGACAGTGTACTTTAGGCTCATACATTCCCTTGTTAACTTGCCACTTGGAGCTGGGGCTTCATGATAGGCCAGGGTTGCTGAGATATTGATGAGAAGCTTTCTGAGGCATTTTCGTTCCCTAGGACCTTCATGCTAAGCTCCCTGGGCATTTTAAATGCCACTCTATCATCCATGGCTTGTATAACTAGTGGGGGTTTGGTGTAGTCATTAAGTGGCCAGACCTGTCCTTATTTAGACATTCTTTAACCTGGAGTCCACGGATGTCCAGAGTGGGTAGATTTCAGGGAGTCCATGAATGTGGATGGGGAAAAGATTGCATTTTAATTTTCACTAACCTTGTATTTTACCATAGGTATTTAAAGCCATTCTTCTGAGAAGGGGTCCCTAGGCTTCCCCTGACTGCCAAAGGAGTCCATGACAAAAAAAAATGGGTTAGCCACTCTTGTCTTAGAGAGACTCTTTTATACCTGCAATAATCCAAAAATCTAAATTGACCATAGGTAAAATTGTGACATAGGGGAAATTTATTTTTGCTGTTTCGCAGTCTCTTTTCTCATGTACCCCACTCCACCCCCATCCCCAGCTATACATTTAATTCTGTTCCCAAATATCCGGTGCTCCTACTTCAATACTCTCTCAGGCTTGCCCTCCTAGTGAAGCACCCCATGCTCTCTTCAAAGGCCCATTGAAACTAATGTAATCTATGTCTATCTCCTTAGGCCCTGTGGCTCTTTTCTAAGCTACCTAAACTAATCAACTAAAACTATCCTAGCAGGTTAACCCTCTCATGTAGCATACATGTATTCTGACAGAGACTGTATTTTTACCCAGAGTAATTAAACTGGAGTTTTCAGGCACTGGAGCAGGTTGGTGTCTAAGAGAGCATATTCAAATCCCACTTCTTCCAAGAAGTCCTTCCTTATTAACTAGCTACTTGGGCCCACAATGATTTCTCTTTTTAAAATTTGACCTCCTGTGGCATTTGTTTATATTAGACAGCTAAACATTTACTTTCTCATATTGTTCTCTGGTTTTTTTCTATGAATCTATGACTTATCCTTCCAAAAAAATTGTAAGCAGGAATTATGTCTTGTACTTGTATTCTTATGTAATATGTGGGCTGTGAACACTTGTTGAAATGAATTGAAACACTTGCAGTGATCATGAGTTTAATGCTTGACACTCTCATTGAGCAATTAGAAAGCTGTTGCTATCAAGACAGAAAGAAGACTGTTTCCCTTACATCAGCATCGCTGTATATGTCTATACGTAAATACACATTTCATATATTGAAAATCCCCGTTTTATCACTTTGTCAAATAGAAACTGTTGTGATAAGTTTGTCCAAACACCTATAAGATGACCTTTTATTTTCAGGAATTTTTGTCACATTAATAGAGGTGTTACGGCCCTTGTGTTTGTAGAATAGGCAAGAGGTTATCAAATGGTCATTCATTCCTACTTTAGCCAGGTCTGAGATAAATAATTGTGTCTGATTACAAAACTGACACCTGGCATCCAGAGCTCTAAAGACAGAAGGTATGACAGGAGGAATATGTGACTGCCTTTTTCCATAAACTGTCCATGATGAAGAAGTCTGGTTTCATTCAGGGGGATAATGTTATATCCATATCTAGGCAGCTAACTAACTTGCTTCCCTTCCTTCTGGATAATTCCTTCTCTTTGTCCCTTATAGGCCATTCATGTTCCGCCATGCAAAGGTTACTTTCTTGGAGTTCAGTTAGCTCCATTTTATTTTTGCATTACAGGCTCAGGATTCATTGTAACCTGGCAAAGCTTGCCATAAGCAGTATTTAGAACACTTGCTCTGTGTAAAAAGAGCTAGGAAGAGAGAAGCTCTGAGATTTCTAGGGAGCTACCAGAGGGTTCTACGGCTCCTTTCACCACGAATCAAACCACAGCTCATATCACTACTCTTCTAGGACTTTTGGAAATTCTACCATCAGTAACACGTGTACTTGATTCAGTTTTTTCCCCTCTTTTTGTAGTGATAATGAGCTCTACTCTAAATCAGTAACTATATTTCAACAGAAAATATTGGAAGCCACGTGGGCAAGTTAAGCCTGAAGTCTTGAGCTGGAGAATGGTGGTCTTATTATGTCTTGTTTAGTGAAGACATTTTCTGTACAATTCTGTACAGTATTTATATACTGCTGGTGAAATTGTGGGTCATCCTTGGTGGGGGGAGGGGCAACGAGTCATTTTCCCAGTGACTTATGGGATAACCTTTATGTTTTACACTATTCATGGAATAAAGAGAAGAAACAACAATGCCATACTAATATGCCATGATGGGGATTTGCACAGCCTGCTTCTTGGAAACAGTCCAGTCCTGGGTGCACATGCCCATTTTTCAGATGATTAGGGTCTCCATTATTACCATACCATAGTTCAATAAGCTACTTTCTTTATCTTCAGAGATAGTTTAGGACTTGGATATAGTCACCCTAATCAAAATCATAATAGCATTTAAATAGTACTTCAAAGTTTCTGGGCTTTCCATATGTCATCTTACTTGATCTTCCAGAAGTTCAGAGAGGTAAATGTTCTTATTATTCTCATTTTATAGACGAGGAAACTGAAGCTGAGAGAGGTGGCCCGAATATTTGGCAAGATTCAAACTCAGGTGTTCCTAACTCCAGCACTTTATCCACTGTGATAACAATAAATTTCATATTAAGAATCCTTCTCGGAGGTGTTAAAGTAGTAATAGAGAGTGCTGCGGCCACTCCTATCATTGCCCTAAAGCTTAATCATTGCTGATTCGAAGTCTGTTTTTATCTTGTTCACTAACACCTTTCCTGGTTAGGACCAGTCCCCATTGTAACTAACAGCAATAACAAATCACATTTATAGAATGCTTTATGCTTCACAAAATGTGTTCCTCACAATAATCCTGTGAGGCAGGTATTGTGAGTATTACCATTTTTGTTTTACAAATGAAGAAACTAAGACTTACGTAGGTGAAGTAACTTGTCCTTGATCTCACAGTTAATAGGTGTCAGAGTCAGAATCCAAACTCAAGTCTTCTGATCCTGTGTCCAGGAATCCTCTGCCCCTCAAAGCACTAGGAAAAAAATGTGTTGCTCCTTATGTTTTGAGATTCAGGCCTACATTCTTCCAGTCTAAACATCACCCATACTTGATGAAAGACACACTGGCAATGACTCAGATTTTGAGAGGATAAAAGTAAATCCTTGAGACTGTTGAAGACTATGATAGAATCAAACAGAAGAGAAAAAAAGGAGGAAGGAAGGAAGGGTTGGGGAAGACAGGATCTTATTCTGAGTCTGAATGGGCTGGAAGGTTAACTGGAGCAGGAAGTTGTGCATGCCAAGAAGAACACGAAAACTGTTATCTAAACAGAGGTGGGTCAAGACCCACGGTCACCTCCACCATTGTCCAAAGAATGGAATCAAAAATGTTGATCCTTCAAAGCACCCTTAACTCCCCTGCCTTGTCCAGAGAAGACTTACTGTAGCTCTATAAGACACCCAAGAATCACAAGACCTCCCTTACTACACTGAAGTAGAAGTCACAGCTCCAGATTCTACGGTACAAGCCCAATTCTTATACTGACCACCCTGAAGTCCCAGAACTTTAGCTTAGAGCAAAAGAAATAAGATCTATTCTGGCCCAGCACTCCCCCCCCTAAATTTTCTCTCTACCTCCACAGCCTCCTCAGCTTTTCCCCACCACTACATCCTAGCACAGAGAGCATATGTTGTTTTATTTGTTTTTACAGAATGTAAGGGGGGAGATAGTTTCTTATAAGTTCTATTAATCTGATGGTTCAGATACATTGTCTTAGGCTTTCTGACACAATATCCACAGTAGCAAAGAAATGTTTATATCATGACCCTTCAATAGGCTAGCATGCTTTAACTCTATGAGCCACTGACAATCTGTCCATCTGGCAAGGTTCCAGTGGGTAGTTTGTTCTTTCTCCCTTTTTAAAAGGACATTTTACAGCCTTGATTTGATCTTTACTACTGTTGTAACCTTTTGTTTCCTGACTTGAAATGATTCAATATTCTTACAAACAGATTCTAATCACTTTAGCGCGTGCTGTAAAATCCCATTCAGGAGATAAGCGGAGTTCTCAAAACAGTCTCTCGGATTTCAGCATCCAAAGGAGAAAAAAAAAAGAGGGAGATTGTTCCCTATCTTTGGGCTTTCTAGATGTTCTCTGGATCTTCTTTAAAGAGGTTTCTTGTAGAAATGCATTTGAGATGAGAATAAAACAGATTAGCCTCACTCTAGAGTATTTTTACCCAAACTATGTTAGAAATAATGCAGACAAGAAACAAAAGACCCCAAAGAAAGAAAATATGGAAGCAAATGGAGGATTCTTCTGTTCTGTTGCTATCCCCCTCCCAAATGATGAAGTCCATCAGGAGGTAGTAAGAAACTCTACAGTTTTAGCATCAAAAGTTTTTCTTTAGGAATATTCTTTGGCATTGGGATCTACAGGTTTGTGCTTATTAAAGAGTTCTCTTATCTAAAGTGCATCTTTTCCTTAAAGTATAGCAATGGACTGTTTAGGGTTATTTTTTCCCACTGAATCACAGAACTTTAAAGCTGGAAGAGACAAGCTGCAGTTATCTAATTCAACCCATACTTGAAAGGAATTCTCACTTTAACATGCCCAACAAGTGGTCATTAGTCCCTTGTTGGATGCTAGTGTCTTTAGGGTCAGACTTATGACTAGACTGAATACAAATTATGTCAACATTTTCCTCCTGGGCTGAAATTATATTTGCAGTATGGGTACCTCCCATTTCACATAGGATCATAGACCACAGGATCACAAAACTAGAGCCAAAAGGGAACTGAGAAGTCATCTGGTTTACCCTCCTGATTTTACATGTAAGGAAAGTGACTTTTAGTTATAGTAAGGGATGACATTTTGATCCTTTGGGAATGAAAAATACTGCTTGGGATAGAATGAGATGAGGTCCTTAATTGCTTTGATAAATCTATAATCTCATCAGCATGGGTACTCTCCACCAAAAAAGTAATACAGATTGCAATACTTCTGTACCTCCTCATTCAATGTGATCCTTCTCCCTATTCTCCCATAAATCCTCCACAGATGGTTGATCCAACATGATGGGCCTCCAGATCTAGTCCTTGGGACCTTTCCACAGACAATTATTTAGAATGAAATATAAGGTGCTATCATCATATTCTGTTCAAGTCTTGGGCTCTTCAATACCTAAAGAACACATCTTTATTTTGTTGTTGGTTTTCTGATGGGAGATATAGAACACATTCAGAGTTGTACCAACAAAGACAGGTCATCATCACAAGATAGACATAATAATTTGCTTTTCATCATAACTGTACTCTTTCCATATAAAAAGCCATGGCATTTTAAATAGGTATCACAGAATCACAATATTTTAGATTTGGAAGGACCTTCCAGTCTAATCTATATCTAGACAAGAATTTCTTCTAAAATATCCCTGATAAGTGTGCATCCAGGCTCTGGTTGGATTCCTACACCAGAGAACAAATTACATCTTAAGACAGCTAGTCTTTGGACAACTCTAATTGTTGGGAAATGTCTCCTTAAATCAAGCCTAAATTTTGCGCTCTGAAGATTTTATTCCTGTATTGGCATAGCCTGTTCTACATATAGTTACTCTATAATTATACGTATATACATATATATATAATTAATAGATTTCTTTAAATTCTAAGATAACAATGTGACTAATTCTTTGATACTTAAATTCAATACATTATTTTAATTCATTTAATATAAGCCTATAAATGGTATGGCTTAAGGAAAAATGCAGAATATTTTATCTTTCTTAAGCACTTAAAAAAAAAAAGAATGCACTGGCTTCGGATTCCCCTTGGTCTCCACGAAATTGTTTGTATAGTTACTTTTCTTTCGTAGTTGCCACTGAGGCAACATTCTCCCTTTTAACACTTTTTTCATCATTCTTAAGTACAAAGCTTTCCACATTTTTCCCTACTTGAACATATAGTTAATTATAAGGAAACCATTGGTCTTGTCTACTACACTGGAACAAGTAATGATTTGTTTTAAGTATAAGAATATTAATTTCATTCTTTGATCTATTGATGTGCTAATCCAGAATAGCAGGTTGATTTTTAAGCATGTAAATGCTGATGAATTTAGCACTTAGTTATGAGGTAGAATTATTTGGTCTTATTTATGCAGGAGGCAAAGTAGCATAGTGGGCTCCACTTGACACGGAAGAACTAGATTGGAATCTCAGCTCAGGTATTTGTTAGCTATGCCATTAGTATGGACAAGTCTCTTAGCAGCTTAAATCTGCAGTTTTCTCATCTGTAAAATGGCAGTAATACTTGCACTATATACCTCATAGGGTTGTTGTAAAGAATATTAAAGCACCATGTAAATGTGAGTTATTATCACTTACAGTAAACACATGCTTACATTTAGACATGAGGTAGAGCTCTCAGAAGACTGATTTCTTTGGTAGAGTTTATTATTCCCACTTTTACCCTAACCCAAATAAACCAGTAGTAAAATTTAGTGGAAAAATGCTTAAGTAGAAAAGTTATGAATATCCTTTGGTTCTTGACAGCCAGATTTTGGCAGCTCTTATTTGTTGACCTGGAAGCAGCTGAGCTGAGGGAAGCTAGAAAGGGCTCATTACCAGGTTGGCCCAAGGCACTTACATGATGAGACAACTACAGAAATTATTATGGTAAAATTATGACAGAATTAAGCAAATGGGAGAAGTCAGGCAGGGTGGCCTGGGAAGTTGAAATAGTTCCTTTGTAGTGAGAGGGATTAGAAAAGGTGTCATGGGATAGCTGCTACTTGAGATCAATCTTAAAGGAAGAGGATGTCCGTAAGCAGATGTGATGGAGTCCCCCATGGGTCACAGACAGCTTATCTCCCTAACAGCATGTCTTGTTAGTGATAAAGATAATAACAGGGAATAGGGTCTAGACAGGTGTTTTCATTGGTATGAGGAATTCTCAGATAAAGAAACTCTTTACCAGTATAAGTTGGCACCTTCTCAACAATTGATAGTCATAGATTTGCCTACACCAGTACTATCAAACTCAAATAGAAATGGGGGCCACTAATCTGTACGTAAGGATCTATACAGGCTGCATATTGACTTCATTTTAAAATGTAATGTTATTTATGTTTTGCTGTGTTTTTATTTATTTTGTTAAATATTTCCCAATTACATTTTAATCTGGTTCTGGTCCTACTCAGAAGTGTTATGTATGAGCACAGTGTTTGATTCCTCTAACCTAGAGTATTGAGAGATTAAGGAATCTGCTCAGGGTAGTATGTGTTAGAGGCTCTCTATCCATTACACCAGGTTGCCTCTCACTTTAAAACAAAGATAACAATAGCTCCCATTTCTGTAGTGCTTTAAGTATTACACAGACTTATCCTCACAACAAAACCATGATGTAGATAGTATATTATTCTCCCTGTTTTTACAGATGAGGAACTCAGGCTTAGAGAATGTACATAGCTTTCCCAGATTTACACATGTAGTGTGCATCACAGCAAGAAATCAAAATCAAGCATTCAGACCCTGTCTAGCACTATTTCTACCACATCATATCATAAGTCGAAAGGGGCACTGGGCAAGATTATTTGTTTGTTATTTTATTATTATTTGGCTTTTTTAATTATTTGGCTCATCAGATTTCCCACCACTAATGAGAAGAAAAATCAATCCAAAGTATCTCCCCTCCTGAGAGTAGGTTAGTAGCATCCTGTTTATGAAAGATGACATTTTCCCCATTATGTATAGAAAGCAAAGTTTAGTGTTAAGCAACACCAAATGACATAGTCCACCAGAGGTCTCCAAATTGGAGTTCCATTTCTGATATGTCATTTACATGGTCCTATCTTCATGGGTTATGTGCATCTTTGGTTCCTTAATTTTCATTTATTTATATCAGACTTTAGCCTGAAACTTATTCATGTTTCAACTCTAGGCCATTCTCCAGAGATGACATGTAGTACACTCTTACCCCGGAAATTTTTTTCCTTTCAATAGTTATAAATACCCCCACACTATTGTACTTGGCATGCTGTATGCAAATGGAGGTAGGAGGTCTAAAACTCATTAGGAGAGGGAGAGAGCTGAGGAGTATATAGAGGACAGTGTAAAGCTAAAGTTGATAACAGTGGCCTTGTCCAGAATAGGCCATGGGATTTTCCTTATCTCACTTTGGCAGGAGGTGCGGTGAGCTTCCTGTGCGAAATCAGGAGCGTATGCTGCTTTCCTCTTGTTGTTTAGCTTCCTCCCCTCTACAAGACGGTTCCCAGCACCGTGATTATCTCTGCATCTTCAAACATGGCACAATCTACTTCCTTAAGAGCTTGATGTATTCTTAAGGTTCAGGCAAATTCCCTTCCCCCCTAAGTCTCTTTTCAAGTGCTGTTACTCAGCCAGTGCCCAAAATGGGATTCTATTTTTAAGGTTGAGCTTCCAACTTACCAAAAAGAAAAAAAAGTTCCTCAAATGGAAATACATAAAAACTTGAAAGTAAATAGCAACACAGGTCTTTATGGCTTGTTGATATAATCCTGGGCTTTTGAGTGAAACCCATCTACAATCTTTCATTGCCAAAGTCTATAGAAATAATGAGTGACTGTGTCAGAATGACTGGCTGAAAGAATGCAAGGAAGGAATGTATCTGAGGTCAAAGAGGCCTGAGTTGAGCCATATGAATCTGGACAGCAGGCCTCCTGTCATCCTTTGTGCTAGGGAACCTCCCAGTCTTATTTCACCCTAGTGTGTAGATTTGCATTTCCTGAAGACAAGGGGTGTGAGATTAATATCCACACCATTCACACTGTGCTGGGCATTAGAATAAAAATTAAAGGTCTCTTATTCCAAGCATAAGAATTTTTCAGTTATTGTAGATTTCAGCATCAAATGTTTCAAATTTTTTTTGAAGTTAAAGAAAAGTACAAGTTAAGGATGCTAACTACAAGAAGAGAGAAAAACACTAATATTGAGAGAAAAGGAGCAACATGATTTTTACATGCGTGGTTTTTTAAATTACTATTGAAAATGCTTCAAAGAGAATGGTGTTTAGTAAATAGCACTATTGCTTAGGAGGAAGTAAATTAAAAGCCTACTGAGATATTACAATTTTGGCAAGTATTAGTAATGTAAGAAGAATTGGGAATTGTATACAGAGTCTGAGAATTATTTTTGGACAATTACATGTAATATATATAAAATGCTTTCACTAAAACATTTTGTTAAAACGTTGGCTTTGTTCTTCAGCTGTGTTACTCATTAACTAATATACAAGATAACTTTTTTCTGTTTAGCTGAGTCATAGCTTCATTAATCGATCAATGGTTGAGAATATTTATATCATTTGTTTTTCCTTCATGCTATACTTAGAATATTTTTCATTACTTTTATACACTTCAATAGCATTTTGTCATTGCTTATATAATTTTTCACATGATGTCAGATTTGTGAATTTTTTCCCTATTTCAGTCCAGTCTTGTTTTTTTGATTCTTTCTAAGACCATACTGGTATACCTCATAACTATGTTCTGAAACACATTCTCAGGCTATGGACACGATTCCTCCAAGCACCACAAACAGTAGCACTGAGGGAAGCTCATTGTCTTTAGGGAATCATTTCCTTTTGGACTTTGTGCAGGACCCTCTGAGTAGTGTTGGAGAAAATTTTTATTGAGCCTATGGCTCTGGTGTTTTCTACAATATCAGTCAATGGAGCATCTCAAAGATGCTATCAAAGAATCTTGCACAATCTTAACGTATGCCTAAGAGATGCCTTATTGGAGGAGCACATTCAAAGTTATGTCTTATTTTACTGAGTCGAATGCTTTCTTGTCATCAATAGTAATAAACACAATGGGATCTTCTGTTTCCTATGCTTCTTCGTCAATTGGTTGTCTATGAAGATGTGGTCTATAGTAGAAAGTCATATATGAAAGCCTGCCTCCTCTTTCCCCATATTTTCATTAATTGTACATACTAGTTTTTAAAAAGCAAATAAGATTACATGGAACATTGGGGCTGAATGGTATCACTGAGGTCATCTGGTCCAACCCTTCATCCAAGACACTAAGGCTCAGCTGAAGTGATTTGCTAAGATACTCTAAAAGTTCAGAAGGATTTAACCAAAATTCACAAAAGTTCTATAGTCTTTGTTTCCATATTTACCTAATTACCCCCCCCAACAAAAAGAATTCTGTCTTCTGTTATAAAGTCAATTCCTTTTAGATATAAAGTGATCTTTTCTTTATTAACACAACTTCAAAGTTGTTGAGTTGTCTTGTTTATTCTTTTGTTAAAAAAGCATTTTCATATTAGCATCTTGGGGTCTAATTAGATACAAGATTTTTAGCTTTCTAGTTATCTATTTAACTTATCCTTGGTTGCAATTCTTAGTGTGGAGTTGGTGCATAGCAAATCAATCTTGCGGGTCAGTAAGATTTGGATTAAATTTTTGCCTCTGATATATATTAACTGCAAATCATTGAACCTTTCAGTGACATAGGCAAATCTCTAAGACTGTCCATTGAAAATTAGTTGCTGATCTGTGTTGGTGGAATATAGGACTCCACATCGGGAGTCCTTCTTACTGTGATGATATCAGAGATTCAGACAAAGCATCTTTGGTTGAATATTCAGTGTATGTGAAAGATGTACACAGCTGTCCAAATGTAGCTGTTTTTCTATACAGAGAATGGGGGAAAAGTTCTACACAAAATTTGCATCTTAGTTATTTAAACTCACTGATTCCCTCTCAGAACTGATATTGAAGATACCATGTATTACCCAGTGTTACTACAGCCCTGATGCTACTATAAAAAGCAGCATTTTTAATGACAGCCATTTTGTGCTTCCAGGTATGACTTTTGCTCTAACAATGACAGATCTTTCAACTTGGATGCTGACAGCAAAATTGGAAATAGAATCCAGACCATCACTCAACGTATGGCCGTAATAGAAGGCAAGAATAAGGTATTGTTTGTAAAATACAAAAACTATATCCTGTTTTATTACTTGTGAGACAATAACTTGGAGTCTCTGATTTATGAGAGTCAGGCATAATCCAAATATATAAAAGCCGTGATGTAGTCTAGGGATATATTTTAGACAAAGCATTGGTGATGTCTGAGTCGGTGAAGAGACCTTCTGGAACCTCTCTAGCTGACACACTCTCAAAAATGTTTATAATTCAAAGTAGTAAACTTACTACTCAAATGAAGAAAAGTGGAGAGGTCCTCTCATGTAGCAAAATGATACACATAAACAAGGCCTCCAAAGAGACGTAGTACAGATAATCGAGATTCTACTGAATATATTTGGATAACACCGAACAATTGGGTTGCATAAAATATTTTTCCCAAAATATTTTCATTCCATCTATGGTCAAGAACTTACTGGATTGAGAGCCATGAGCTGCCTCTGGCTGAGTGATTTAAATAGAGGATTGTATTCTACCCATCTCTGCAAGTTACTGCCTTCATGGCCTGGTAATGGTTAAGGTTCCTTCAGCCAGGCAAAATCCCAGAGAATCTCAGCTCTAGTGCCTTTCCCTGACAGAATAGAAGACTAACCTAGATACCCAATTTTGACCAGCATAGAAATAGTGATAGTTTAAGAAAGGGGGCAAATATATATATATATGTATATGTATTATGTATACACACACACACTATTTATAAAAGCTTGATAGTGGTCCACCGTGGATAAAACCAAAAAAGACCTGGGTTCAAGTGTTGCCTTTGATACATATGTCACTCTGAGCAAGTCATCCTTCAATGTGGCAGCTGGATGGCAAAGTAGATGTGCCAATGATAATAATAATAATAAGGATAACAACAACAGGAGTTATAGTTATGGAAGTCAGGATTTATAAAGTTTACAAAGTGCTTTGCATGTAATATCCTCATGAAAACCCTGTGAGATAGGGACTATTATTATCCCCAAGTTACTGATGAGGAAACTGAGACTAAGAAAGATGAAGTGACTTGCCCAGAATCCAAGTCCAATACTCTGTCCACTGTACCATCTAGTGACCTTCTCTGTTGGACTTGGAAGTTGATCTTGAGATCAAATCTTGCCTCAGATACTTACTAGCTGTGTGACCCTAGGCACGTCACTTAACATTTGCCTGCCTCAATTTACTCATCTGCAAAAATGGAGATAGTAATAATAGCACCTGCCTCACAGGGTTTTGAGAAGGTCCAACGAGATAACACATGGAAGCATTTTATGAACCTTAAAGTGCTTTATAAAATCCTAGCTATTCTTATTGTAGCTGTCATTACTTCATCTCTAAGTGTTCTAGCCAGCTCTCTATAAATTGCAGAGAGAGTTTAGTTTCCTATACTGGTCCCTATACTGGAAATCACAGGTCAAAACTCTATCCCTATTCACTTTATAAAACTATACTTTAATTTGGAGTAGCAACCATAAAGAGGTCAGCTAGCTGGCTCAGTGGATAAGAGCGCGGCCCTGGAGTCAGGAGGACCTGAGTTCAAATGTGACCTTGGACACTTACTAGCTTTGTGACCCTGGGCAAGTCATTTAACCCTGTTTGCCTCAATTTCTTCATCTGTAAAATGAACTGGAGAAGGAAATAACAAACCACTCCAGTATCTTTGCCACAGAAACCCCAAATAGGGTCACAGAGAATCTAAAACACTTCAACGGCAACTATAGATAAATATATGTTCTTATAATATGAGAGTATTTGTATTGCCTTTTCAGCTATGTTCTTTGTATGTAAAGTTGATGAAGGAGCTACTAATACTTCTCATGCTAGACTTTCCATAGTCATCTTAGCTGACTCTTAAAGTGGTTAAAATGGTGATGTCCTGTTCTCCTCAACCACATTCATTCACCCTTGTTCCTACAGTCTGTTTCATGAGATAGTTGTCAGGGCTTAAGGGAGCCAATGATGTAGCAGCAAATAATGAGCTCCAAGTTTGTGTTTTGCAATTCATTTACAATATGAACAAATTTCAATTATATCACTACCTAACACCCACCTATATGCAAGTCCTTCACTGGGCACCAGGAAAGAAAGAGAAAGAGGGAGTGAGGGAGGGAAGGAAGGAAAGAAGGAAGGAAGGGAAAGAAAGAGAGAAAGAGACAGAGAAAGAGAAAAGAAAGATTTTATGGTTATTAAATGTTAATGAGAGCATTTAAATAGAACACAAAAAGAGGGAAGGGAGTGGACAAGTACTATACTTCGATTTTAGTGCCACACTAAAAGGGAAAATTTGCTTTAAAATGTATTAACCACAAACATCATCATATGTATCACACTTCTACAAGAAGTATTTAGACCATAGTGAATGCTCATGTTCAGTTTCATTTTGTCCTTTCCCACGCATAATAAATAGTGTCTGCTCCTATTTTAAAAAGATTTTTTCAGTTTACCTTTATTTGTAGTACCAGTAATAATTGCTACTGAAACGCCATCTTTAAAGTGCCCTCTAGCATGACATCCCAAAAGACCCTCCTAGCTCTGAATCAGTGGTCCTAGGCCTTAGCACAATGCCTGTCACATCATAAATCTGTAATAGAAGATTCTTGACTGACTGACTATGATCCTTTCCAGAAAGTCTATTGGAACTGAGAATAGAAAAATTATTTTAGAATTCTTATGAGCGTAAATCAACATGTTATCTTTTAAAAAGTATTTCATTGCTGCCTTTTGTATTATAGTCATTTCCTAACTGTTCCCCACCTCACTGAACTTTCTTCTTAACATGTCATCTCTAAATAAATTTGTAAGGCTTGAAGATGAGAAGGGAGGAAGAAAAGGACCTGCTCACATTTCCCCTTGCAGGGTTGAAGAACTGTGGGTTCATTCTTATACGGGGTCTTGTGCTGTCCTCTGCCCATGGTGGCTAGCTGTACATACTCAAAAACTGTTGGCTGACTGATAGATAATTGATGATGCGACAGGTATATTCTGATATCATCTTCCAAAATCGATTGTGGCATATGTTGACAGCCACCCATTTTTAAAACTTGAGTTGAGAGCAGTGGCTTTCTTTCAATGACTCTTCTTTCTAAAGAGGACTTATATGTATACCTAAGTCAAGAATCAGTGCTTTGATCAGGGTAGGAATTCCCTGTCCCAAAGGAGGGATCCACTGACACAAATAGTCACGGAGAGTTCCTGAGGATCAGAGAAGTTCAGCGACTTGCCCACATTTCCCCAGCTAATAAGGTGTACTGGAACCCAGGAGTTCTAACTCCAATGCCATGCCATATCTCAAGTATCTACATAGCATGTACGGTGGATACAATAATGTGGACTCCTACTTCTATATCACTTTAAGGTTTACAACACCCTTTCCTTCTAACAGCCCTATGAAGCAGGTTGTACCATGCAACTCTCTTTTATCAATATGAGAAAGAGGAAAAGAAGCAAATAAGCATTTATTAAGTATCTTGTTCTAAGCACCATCCTAGCCACTTAACAAATATTATCTCATTTGATCCTCACAATAACCCAGGAAGGTAGGTGCTATTATGACCCCCATTTTACAGCTGAGGGAACTGAGGCAGGCAGCAGTCAAGTGGCTTGGCCAGGGTCACATAGCTAGTAAATGTCCGAGGCTAGATTGGTACCCATTAGCACACAGCAACTGTACAGCAGCTGAATGATACAACTACCCCAGTGAATTCCTGAGAGATCTCAGGGACTTTCTTTTCTTTCTTTCTTTCTTTTTTTAAGTAAGCAAGGAAGGGTTTTCAGGGTAATAAAATCCAATTTCCTTCTTGAATGGATTTGGCCAAGACTTGTAAAAAGTGAGTCATCGGTTGGAGCCGCTAAAAGGCCAATGGGGAGTTTCAGACTCTATTGGTTGGAAGCTGCCAGATTATTGGGTTTGTAGAAGTAGAACAGAGTAGGAAAGAGAAGGAACCCTGACTTCAGATAGTTAAAAGAACACAGGAAATGTGTTCTATGTTATTAATTCTGCGAGACAGCAAAACTGTGACAACTACACTGTTTAACAACATTTCCGTTGAAACTGTTTCGAAGGCACCTTTAAGAAACTTGAGTACTTCAAAGGAATAAATACATGACATAAGCAATAATACTTAATCACAAAGTTACTGCTTGGGTGACTCAGTTCCCACACCCAGCAGAACTTTAATTCTCACGTTCTACTTTCCCATCAATTGACAAAAATGTGCCTCCCTATGTTAATTTTAGATTCTTCCTTGACCTTTGAATGTCTACTTTTATTCCTCTCAAGCACTTAAAAAGGAAAATGTATTAGTAGCAGTCTAAGATTAAAATCACTGTTTTATTTATAGATATTTTTAAGCCAATACTGGAAATGAGCCTGAATTAGAGCTTTGGCCTATCTAGTCTGTCCCATCAGGACCATTCCATGTTGCATAATTCACCAACATAGAGTGAAAAATTCTCATTTTACACTACCTGGCTAAAATGTTCACGTGTGTTTCTGGAACCTAAAAAATAACTCTTGAAGATGAACTTGAAGAACTTGTCACTTTTCTGTACCCTTAAGGTACCAACATAATGTGATTTAGAAGAATTTATAGAGTCATTCCAAAAAGTGAATTCTGATATTTTGAAAAATGAATCTACTGGGACTTTAAATTGAAGCATGCCAAAAACCCCAGCCAAAAACCTGTATATGACATATTCAGCAGCCAAATTAACCAAAAAATATAATCACTATAGATGCATATTGTTTCCATTTATTTGCATGTCTGTTGCCTGGACATCATGCTTTTTTAGCGGTAGAGGGTGAAGGTCTTTTCTACATAGTGCTCAAAGCTTTGGAAGCACCTAGTAGTTTAAGTGAAAGAATAGCAATGTAGGTTGGATTAGAAACACCACAGATTTAGGCTTCTAGCTTTATTTGAGTAATTATCCTTTGTCCTTTCCTTTTTACCTTTCTCCAATAGGTACCTGATTTTTCATGCAGTTATGGAAGAAAAAGTGACAGGATTAGAACAAATAATACATAAAACCAGAAATCTTGGTATTTTCTTTTGAGACACGTTGTAAAAACATTAAGGAGTGGTGTGATTTCAAATTTATGTGGAATAAACCCTTTTATACATTTTTCCTTTAAAATATTAATTTTGCCTATGATATGCCCACTGCGATATTATTTTTACTCATTTCTTACATCAGCAGGCCTTAGGTCTGAATATCAAAGGACTATTGGCCATTTAATTCATAAGACTCTTGCTTTAGGCCGTACATACAGTCCTAGAATGAAACTAAATTTATATAATAGTTATCAATTCACCTTCCAATTCAGGCAAGATAAAATTACAAACTGACGTTTGAGTTTCCCCTGTCTAACTATATAAATTTTTGGTTTTAGCTATCAACATATTGAAAATACTTTTAAGGGGGAAAGCTATACATGTGAAAAATTCTGGTTTTCTAGAAGTGAGAAATTCATGGAGAAAGATTCTGTTATGTAATGAGTTACTTTGACTAAACAAAGTGTTTAAATTTTATTTTAAGCACATTCTATTATAATTTTTATTTATTAAATATTCATTAATGCATTTACTTTTTTGCCAGTGAAAATGGCAGCATAAATACAAAACAAGGAAGGAAACCATTGTCTTTGCGTGCCACAATCTTTAGTCCTTGTAGGTTTTCGTCATTAATTAAGGACTAATTCATCAGGGAAGAATTGATATAAATAATAGAGATTACTATGAGAATCATGTTATGAGCCTCAGTCATTTTTCTATCTGGATGCTCCACACAAGTTAACTCAATTGTAAATCAGCTGTAGCCCCTACCAATCTCCCCCTTACTGGGTATAACTTCATTCATTTGATGGGTACCACTGTTTCATCGTTTCAAAGTGGAGGCTGATAGCCAATGGTACAATAAGGTAAGGAAGGTGGTATAGTGCCTTCAGTGGAGTAGGAGGAGCCCCCCAGGTGAAAAGGGAGCAAGGAAGAGAGGCTGGATGTTCATGCTGAGCTAAATTTAGAGGTTTTTTGACTCCTTATGTGACTGTGGTTCATTTCACTTTTATGAACCTCAGTTGCCTTGACTAAAAAAGTAGGATCCTGACCTGTCTTTGGTAAAGTTACCCAAAAATGGTTATCAAGTGCTTTGGTCAACTTTTGATTATATGCTTTCATTTTGTGGCATGGTAGGTAGGCAGTGAGATGGCACAGTAGATAGAGAGCTGGCCCTGGAGTCAGGAAAACCTGAGTTCAAATCTGGCCTCAGATATTTACTAGCAGTGTGACCCTGGACAAGTCACTTAACCTTGTTTGCTCCAGTTTCTTTGTCTGTAAAATGAGCTGGAGAAGGACATGGCAAACCACTCCAATATCTTTGCCAAGAAAACTCCAACTGAAGTTACGAAGAGTTGAACATGACTGAACAACAACAACAATTTTTATTCCCATGTTGACTTCAGCCCATTAATTAGAATCATGGCTTATTTCTAAAAATCACTTATTAATTATTTATTGTTAATTTTACAAGCATTTATTAGTTTTTCCCATTACCTCCCTCACATTGAACAATTTTTTAAGTTAAATAAAATCCTTCACAGCAAATACACATAATGTAGCCAAACATATCCGCATATTGACTGTAGAAATCATAAAATTTTAAAACTATAGCAAAAGGGGATATCTTTTATTAAATTTAGGGATAAATTGCATCAGGTTGGATTATTCTTATTTTTGAGGTGATGGGATTATGCTATTAAATGCACTTTCTTGTTTTTCCTTTGAAAGAGGTAAGGGATATCACTTAGTTGAAGTGTACTTCACCATATAGGGGAAAGCCTCTGAAACTCAGCGTTCAGTTAGGCTTACTCATACTCACTGACTGAGAATGAACCCAGAATAAGGGAAGGCAGTGAGAGGAGAATAGCAATGATTTTTCTTGATTCTTTTGTTCTCTGTCTCTTGAAAATACCCTGATAAAAAATAAATAATCAGAAGAAGGAAGACATTTGAGCCCTCCTTCACATTCTCCCCTTATTCTTGTAGCCTTTGCCCAGTTGCTTTATCCTGATTCTGTTTCTTGGTAAATTAGGATGCACTAAGAACAAAAAACATATGCATTCCCAACCCTACCTCTTCCTGCAAATTCTAGGAACAAATTGCTTTTGTCTTTAGTTTGTAGAACAAACTATAAAATACTGTTTTTATCTTTATTATTAATGAATAATAATCAGAAAATTGGGGGGCAGATATCATATTCTTTTTTCTGCCCCAATGTTTGAACTACTTACTAATTATATAGGTTCAGCAGCTTGGGAAATGCTTTGAGACATTTGGCCTATAAGGGTAGTAGGCTCTAAAATTCTGTAATTATATTGAAAACAGATATATAGATACATATACACACATATATGTATATTTGTATATATATGCATATATGTGTGTATCCTAATAGCCTGAGACTATCAGTGTAGCCTTATAAGCTTACTGAACTTACAATGACTTGGGGAAACTGGTTTTAACTTGAAAGTTTTTTGAAAAATTTCAATAAACATTCCTTTCAGTGATTCCAAAACCAAATAATCTTGCTTTGGACCTTTCATACTTGTGTATATGTGTTGGGCACCTATTCATTCTCAATACTGAATTGCATTTAAGAAATACCAATAATTATCTTTTTTATCTAAATAATCTTTTAAGGTTTTCCTGAAAGAAGGCATTCATACCAATCTTCAAACACTACAGACTTTGGTTAATACGCCTCTTTTTTTAAAATACAATTTTTAGAAAGTACTCACAAATACATAAAAGTAAACTGTTAGTTTCTTGACTTCTCGTACTTATTTCTTCAGTCCTATCACTGACCCGAGCAGCTGGAGTGAAAACATATGAAATTTCATTGTCCATTTCATTTTAACCACAACTTCTTAGAATCTCCATTTTTAGATTAGGAAGCTCAGGAAATCAGAGGTTGTCATTTACTAAAGACCACATGGCAATCTTGGTGGTGAGTTTCATTGTTTTCATTCTGGGATACAGCCCTTTGAGATAGCTCATCATTCTCTTTGAGCGTATTATAAATAAAACAGTTCAGGAGATTGTATACCCCACCTTTGGCTCACCTGGTATATCCACACCAAGACTGGTGAGCAGAGCGAGCCTGAGCAAGCATGTGATCTAGGGGTCAGCCAGCCAAACACACATCCATGCCCCCCTTCCTCTCATTGATCGTTGCACCAGGGTGGGACGTGCATTCCTTCACCTCAGGCTTTATGGCATGTGATTATGACTCCAGCAGCATGAGACAAATAAGCATGAATTGCTCATTCGATGTGGATGGAGAGGCTGCTAGTCTCTTGAGAAACTGTTTTCCTGTTATTTTTCCATTATTTCTGGGACTCTGCAAGGAGATGGCCTTCCGATAATCGCTACTGCACTACCTTTTTGCTGAATGAATGGAACAACAGAATCGTGTCGGTAGTCAGGGAGCCCTTTGGGAGTATTCACACAACTTCTTGTGCTAACGCCAGCTAAAGTGACCGTGTCTTTTACAGATTGCAAGCACTCTGGTCGTGGCTGACTCTAGAGCTTCTGGCATCTATAGCTGTGTGGCTTCAAATAAAGTCGGACATGTGGAAAGAAACATTAGCTTTTATGTCACAGGTAAGCTACAGTTACTCCACCATCAAAGGTGGCCTTCAAACCTCCACCTTCACTCTGCCTCCGGTACTTTCTTCAATCATGGGTCTAAATTGGATTTAAGAAATCCAGTGCCACGTCATGTCATTCATACATCATCATACTTGGAAACGGATGGTCATACTTTGAGTACCTTCATCCTGGGGGTCAGCCTAGGAACTGCCTAGGAAACTGGTTGGGGAACACAATTTTACCTAAGAATAATTATGTCACTGAGTCATTTAGCTAAAATCAAGTGAAGAATTATTTCTTAGAATTCTCTTCTCCAACATAAAACAGTAATAAGTCATTTAATGGTGTGGTCTTCTAATTAGGAAACTAATGGTTCCTTTGCCAGTAATAGAGGTGGTAGATTTGAGCACTGCACTTGGAGCCAGGAGGCCTGGATTTAAATGCTACTTTAGACATTTTTTTTATATATGTGATTGTGAGAAAGTCACTTAAGCTCTCAAATCCTTGATTTGCTTATCTATAAAATAGGGATAATAATGCTACCTACCTCACACACAAACCTTAAAGTGATATGCAAATGGTATTTATTTTTGATAAATGACTTCTGCCTCTGATACTATTTCTCCACATTTTGTGGAATCAATATCACCTGTAGGTATCTGGATTTAGGATTTCTAAATCAGATTTAATTCACAGTTTAAAAGGAATGAAATGTGATTTTATTTCTTAGACACCAAGAGTGTTTTAGGGTATTCCTGGACATAGGAGATATCTTGTATTCATCAAAAAAAATGATGGTTTCTGCAAATTTTATATTGCCCAAGCTCTACAAATTGCCCTCTCTATGCAACTCTCCTGGCACAGGAAGGATGTAAGAAGCTCAGAGTATAAAAACAATTGCCCTACTCCACCCCCTACCCCTCCCAAGAAAAATCTGAGGAAGTCTGGGCAGCGTGCCAGCTCTCTGGAAACTTCACACTATACATACTCTGCAGAGTAAGTTATGAACAGGGTGTCTTCAGTTTCTCCAGAATGATCCTATTCCCAGATACACATAGGTAGTAGGGTTGTATGGGAGGCCACCTCATAAGCTAACTCAGTGTCAGAGAAGCTGCTTCATGGGAAACATCAGAGAATAGAAGAGCATTGAACTTTAGAGTTTAAAAGGTAATTTGTTATTTTTCAGTCATTTTTAGTTGTGTCTGACTCTTCATGACACATTTGGGGTTTCCTTGGCAAAGATACTGGAATGGTTTACCATTTCCTTCTCTAGCTCATTTTATAGATGAGGAACTGAGGCAAACAGGGTTAAGTGACTTGCCCAGGATCACACAGCTAGTAAGTGTCTGAGGCTGGGTTTGAACTCAAGAAGATGAGTCTTCCTGGCACTCTATCCACTGTGCTACCTAGCTGCCCTAAAGGGTACTTTAGAGAGCATCTGCCCAAGTGTTCTTAAACTGAGGTTTATAGACTTTTAAAAAATATTTTGATAACTATTTCAATTTAACTGGTTCCCCTTGTAGTCTTATGTATTTTATTGCATATGTTTAAAAGCATGATTCTGAGAAAGGGTCCATAGGCTTTGCCAGATTGCCAAGCGGGTCCAGGACCCAAAAGAGATTAGGAATCCCTGATCTAATCTACCATCCTCATTCTACAGATTAGGAAAGTGAGGCAAAGCTGGACTATAGCCCAATTTATAGCCTCTCAGATTAATGAAGAGAAGTCTGAGACACATTTACTTTCTGGCCATTCTAGTCAGCAAAATACAAGCATGGTGTTCATTCCAAGTGAGTGGAGGAAGGAAGTTCCTTCCAAATACCTTTGTGGATAAACCTGAGATGACTTAGGCTGATGCAGCTTGAAGGTTGTGTTGAGTCCTTTGCCTGGACACAAAACAAATCATTTCCATAAGGGACAGCCTGGTATGTGTTGGGCACCACACAGCAGGGACGACGAGATAAATGAGTGACATGGTCCTTGCCTTCAAGAAGCTGTAGTTTGTGGGTGTGAATATTTTACTTTCTCCTCACTCTTTAAATGGGTTCCTGGGTTATCAGGTCTTTAAGCCTGTCCTGCCCAGTTTTTAGTTGTTATTTTGCTCAAAGAAGAGTCCAAGCTGAGAAAAACTGAAGTTCTCTTAAGCTCAGGAAGAATTCTTCCCACTTCCCTCCAGTCTCACCTCAGAATCAGTCACAGAGTTAGAAAAGAAATTAGGGGCCATTCATCTAGTCCAGCCCAAACCTGAAAAAGAACCCTGCCTCCAATTTGCCTGATTTGTGGTTATCTAACCTTTAAGATCCCCAGTGAGGGGAAGACTCTTGAGGCAGCCCATTCTGTTCTATTAAACTTCTGTAAGGAAGTTTTTCTTCCCATCAAACCTCAATTTGTGCCTCCGAAATTTTTACCCTTTCTTCCTCTGGGATAAAACGAAACTATTCCAATCTTTCTTCCATAGTTTTCAAATAAAGTCTTGTAGACACCTCTCACATTTGTCTCTTAGTCTTCCCTTTTCCATCGCTAGTTCCTATTCTAATCCTTACAGTATTGCCTAGTTAAGATCCATGGCAAGAATTGATAACTGTCCTACCTCCAGTGGCTTTCTTATTGAAAGGAATTTTAAGAACACTAGTGTAAAAGGACCTTTTGAAATCTATAGCCACCTTTCTTGCAACACTTTCCTTTACCAGTGAAATCTAGTTTGTGTTACTCCCTTCCTTAAAACTCCAGTATGACTCAGAGTTGCCTTCCAAATCAAAGAAAATGATTGATTATAACTCATATGTATAGAGCATCTTCCTCACAACAAGGTAGTGATGTTTCTAGTAATAGTACCTTTATTTGACAGCTGAGGAGATTGAGGTTTATCAGAAAGGCTGAGTGACTTCCATTATCACACAACTAGTAGATGTTAGTCAATCCTTAAATATAGGTCATCTGGTCTTATGTTTAATATTCTTTGTAGCTCTCTGCCATAGGTTTTAGGGTCTTTTGCCTGTACAGTCCAAAAGAATCCTCTACCAATTCAACCTCTCCCTCCCCACCTCATCTAAATACCCTGAACTCTGGTAGATCAGCTTATAGGTACTAATGAAACCTGCTAAAAAAAAAAAAAGCCTTACCTATGTCTTTGCTCTTTGAGCCCTTCTACTGGGTTCCTGAGTGCCCAAAACTCCTTTCTTCTTCCCATCTGACAAACTACATCCCTTTGTCTCCTAAAACATAATTTAATCCTTCCCCCTGATGTCTTCATAGACTTAACAGAATTTAGGCTTCACAGTTTGTCCGAAACAACCAAGTCCTTACCACTAGTGAATTGAACTCAGGGATTCCTGTAGGAATTTCACTACTTTGAATTTGGGATCCTTACCTTCCCCTACTCTCCTTGGAACATATGATACATAGACATATAATATGTATACTACACAGACAGGATGGATGTGGGATGAATGCTAGGTTACGGTTATGGTATTCACTGCAGATCTTTTGGAATTTGTTTTTTCTTTGAGAGATAGAAGGCAGAGTTAGGAAGACAAGTTCAAATCCAGCCTCAGACACTTTATTAGCTATGTGACACTGGACAAATCACTTAATCTCTCCATGTCTCGGTTTCCTCATCTGTAAAATGGGGCTAATAATAGCCTCTACCTCACAGGGCTGTTTTGAGGATCAGATCAGTTAACATATAGAAAGCGCTTTGGATACCTTAAAGCTCTGTATAAATGTTAGTGATTATTATTAGATATTCTCTCTAGGTTCATCAGATATTTTGGGATCTTTTTTAAACCTGTTTCTTATCCATGCATCAAAATATATGTGGAAAACTATGCAAAGTTGTAGGATGTTTATTTCTGAGAGGCAGATGGCTTAACAGTTGAATTTCAGTAGTAGCAGAAGCAGCATTTACTACAAAATGAGCCAACCACAAAACATATTTGTCCTTCTCTTTTTTCCTGCGTGTGTTTGTGTGTGTGTGTGTGTGTGTGTGTGTGTGTGTGTGTGTGTATGCGCGCTCCTTTGCTGGCACACAGCATGACTATGGGTGTGTTTGCAATTACTGAGGGTGAAACAGGAACAGCACTACCTTATCTCCCTGGTTTCCCAATGTCACTAAATGCATTTTATTTTGAGATTCCTGGTGGTGCTTGGCAAAGATAAACAAAATCTTCCATCAGGAAACCTGGGAGCTATTTCCACAGGAAGTTTCAAATCACTAAAGTAAATAGAAACTCTTTTACATGATCTCAGTGGTGTTACTTAGCTTTACTTGGGCTCTCACCACTGAGATGAGGCATAAAAAATTTAGGGTTTGAGATATTTAAAAAAAAGAATTTGATTGGAAGGTCATGCCATGTCTGGCTTAATGCCTGTGTAGAAACTGCATACCACCATGCCTGAGATATATAGCAAATATAAAATGACACTGTTTTCCAGCAGATTTAATTCTAATATCTTATTGTCTGCAAGATAAAAAAAATGCCTGTCTCCTTTATCATGTCTTGGTCTGTTTTCCAATCCTCCTCTTAGAAGCACGAAAGCTTTCATTGGTTTCCACTCTCCGTGAGCACTGACAGCCTCATAACCTCCAGCAACGCACATGTTCCCAGGTTTCAAATGAATACTTTGGCATTTCTTCAGACAGATAGTTTATAATAAAGCCCAAACCCAGAAAATCAGAAAAACAAGCAAACCAAGATTTAGGAAAAGAGTTGATATAATATCTAATTTTGGACTATTGTCCCCTTAAGGTTTAAAGGTTTCTTTATAGCTTTGTGTGCAGAAGATAATAATAATAATAGTACTACATAGTGCTTTTCATCTTCAAAGCTCTTTGCAAAACGCTGGGCCAAATTCTCTCCTCACATACTGACAAGCCACCGGGTAACAAGCACTGGGTGGTGCCAGAGCCATTAACTAATTATTCTCCAGCATACCCTGATGAGGCATGCCAGACTGACAGTGTGGTGGAGTGGACAGAGCACTGGACTTGTAGCAAAGGCCTGAATTACAGCCCTGGCCCTATCACTTACTGATAGTGGGACCCTGGGCAATGCTTGTGAAAATTCATTTCCTCATTACTGGTGTTGTTTGTTGTTTAGTCATTTCAGTCATGTTCAACTCTGTGACCCCACCTGGGATTTTCTTGGCAAAGCCCCTAGAGTGGTTTGCCATTTCCTTCTCCAGCTCATTTTACAGATGAGGAAACTGAGGCAAATAGGGTCATTAGTAGCATGAGGATAAATTATATGTTCATTACCTACCTTACCTTCTGTTAAGTGTAAAAACCAAATGAGATATTATATGTAAAGTCTAGGCATAAAGTGGCCTGTAAATGTAGATTGTTATTGCAGAAGTCAAATGATTGGTTTAAGATGAAATCTATAGGAAAATCAGAATTAAGAAGGAGAAGCCACCAGCTGGGGAAGCAGGAATTTATGAGAGCTGACAGCTGGGAATAAGTATCTTAAGGGAATGGTGATATTGTCACCACAGGCAGGCTAATTTATTAACTAGTAAATTTGTATTTTAAAAGTAGTTTTTTTTCCCTAAAGATTTTCCAGATTACTTGTGTCTGTTTCAGAAGAAATCTATGGTATTTTCATAAAATCACAGAATGCTAAAACTGGTAAAGGGATTTGGAGATACCCTCATTTTTACCGATGAAGAAACTCAGAGAGATTAAACAACATATCTAAGATTTCACAGCAAATTAGAGTAGCGAAGTCAAGACTTAGATCAACAAAGTTCTCTTGATTTTTCAGACCAAAGTACAGTTTCACATTCTGTGGCCTCCTCTCAATAACTGAGTGAATATCCAACATTTTCTTTACAAAATAGCATCACAGATCTAGAGAAGGAAGAGACCTCACAAACCACCTAGTCATCTCCACCCCTCACTTCACAGACTAGGAAACTGAGACTGAAAGTTTAATGACTTGCACAAAATTACTCAAGTGACAAATTATGATTCAGACCCGACGATCTAGTTTCAAATATATTGTCCTTTCCACAAGAATCACACTGTCTCCCATACCTTTTACTCTCATTGACTAAATAGAAGCTGTCCTTTATCAAAAAATAAATATGGCACTACACAATTCACTCACTGCTGCCCATCTATTTGGTGTGTGCAACAGATGAGAAAGGAATATAGAAGTTCAGAATTCTGAAAAAGTAGAAATTTAGAAAGAACTTAAAAGTTCTAGAACATTCTTATAGAATCTTACAGCCCTACGATTTGAGATATTCTTTGTGATCTCCTCCCTAATGATTCAGATTCAATAACTGTATTGCTATAAGAAAACAAAGTGCTGCATAATGTCAGTTATCAAATGGAAGAATGATGGAGCAGAAAGACCCACTGGACATGGTGTCTAGGAATGACCTGGGTTCAAATCCAGCTTTGGACAATAGGCAGGTCAAATAACCACTCTAAGCCTCAGCTACTTCATCTGTAAAATAGTGATAATAACAATGCCTATAGTATCTACTTTTCAGTGTTACTGTAAGGATAAAAAGAGATTTTGTACTCAAAGTATTATGTAGAAGTCAGATATTTTTGCATTTGCAATGCAAAGATTTGCCAAGTGTTTTACAAACTCTGAGTCCTTTGGCCCATATAATGACTTTATGAATTAAGCACCGCCAATCAGTCCACAAACAACAAGTATTAATTAAATGCCTATTGTGTGCCAGGCACTCTGACTATACAAGTACAAAGAATGAAACAATTCCTACTCACAAGAAACTTACGTTCTAATGGGGAAGCCAAGTACATATAGAATATATTTTGTTATTGTTGAGTTGTTTCAGTGATGTCTGACTCTTTGTGGCCCCATTTGGGGTTTTCTCCGCAAAGATACTGCAGTGGTCTGCCATTTCCTTCTCCAGCTCATTTTATAGATGAGGAAACTGAGACAAACAGGGTAAAGTGACTTGTCCAGGGTCACACAGCGAATGTCTGATGCTAGATCATACTCATGAAGATGAGTCTTCCTGATTCCAAGCCCAGTGCTCTATCCACTGCGCCACCTAGCTGCCCCATGAAAATACATACAATACAAATATAATATTAATAAATACAGACATACACATAATGTATCTTCAATTTTAGAGATAGACTCAGGGGGGGAAGTGACTTTCTCAAGGTCACACAGGTAAGAAGCATCTGTAGGATTCGATCTCATTCAGGTCTCTCCAAATTCTATGTGATAAGCATATATGGAGAGAGACAAACAGGCTTAAACTGCTGAATGACTAGCCCGCATAAAAATGAACTTAGTAAGAACCACTGCTTCCCTTTGGTTAAGCAAGTAGAAGCAACTGAGGCAGTATCGGTATCCTGACTGTCCATCAAATAAAATGTGGGAAACAGGGTGATTTTATTTGAAGTACAGAATACAGACACATGGGTACTGATTTGCATATAATCATCTATTGATTAACCTGGATACTTTATAAATCCTTTGCTGGTCCCTCCAACATCTGGTGCCCTCCCTCCCAATCTTGTATTTAGTACCTTTTTATATATTTGTATTTATTAACTTTACACTTATGCTATCACACACACACACACACACACACACACACACACACACATAGATTATATATACTTATCTCCTCCATTAGAAGGTAAGCATATTGAGCATATTGCCTTGTTTCTTTCTTTGTACTTAAATCCAATGTGCCTATTACAGGGCCTGGGCATGTAGGAGGCTCTTAATAAATACTTGTTGATTGATTGACTTCCAAAACCATAACCTCTTTTAGATTGTTTTGACTATTTAGTTTTTTTTCTTTGTATCCCCAGAGCCCAGCACAGTGATTTATAGCTTAAAATAAATTCTTATTGATTGATTGAAAATATATTTGGCTTTCCATGTAAACAGCTACATAGACAGCTTCCCAATTGCCAGTGGTGAATACTATATTTGAGAAAGTTCTTAAGAATGGTCTCTACCCAAGTTTAAAAAAAACCAAATTAACTTTGAAGATACCCTTTGGCCTAAGAAGGAAATTGTCATCCTTATATTTATGAATGCAGATTGGAGAGCTTTTTGTTCTGGGCTCTATTTCCTGCTTCACCACTGACTATATGAGACCTTGGGTAACTCAGTTTCTCTGTGCCATGTTTTATTTATTGCCAAAGACTAGGAAAAAAAGGATACTTAATACTCTTTTCTCTGGGATACTGTAAATTCTCAGGCAAGAACAGACCAAGAGGACATCCTTGTAACTGAGACATACATGGTAGTTGCTAGCATCTCATAGTAAAACATAGATTCTCCAAGAATCTGACCTTTTTTGATTTTTGTTTGTAGATGTGCCTAATGGATTTCATGTTAACTTGGAAAAAATGCCTGCTGAAGGAGAAGATCTGAAATTGTCTTGCATGGTCAGCAAATTCTTATACAGAGACATTACTTGGATCTTGCTTCGAACAGTGAACAATCGAACGATGCACCACAGCATCAGCAAACAAAAAATGGCTGTCACCAAGGACTACTCCATCACACTGAATCTCACCATCAAGAATGTTTCTCTGGAAGATTCAGGCACCTATGCCTGCAGAGCCAGGAACATTTATACCGGGGAAGAAATTCTTCAAAAGAAAGAAGTTACAATTAGAGGTGAGCACTGCAACAAAAAGGCTGTTTTCTCTCGGATCTCCAAATTTAAAAGCACAAGGAATGATTGTACCACACAAAATAATGTAAAACATTAAAGGACTCATTTTTTTAAAAAAGTAACAGTTGTCTCATATCAGCTTGATTTCTTGTCACTGTTGCTACCTTTCAGGCTCTGAGGAGGTGCTCCTCCCAAAAGGGGTTTGGAGATGATGCCAGTAATAATGAGACACCAAAATAACAACCTGTGGGCTTCCAATTCAGTTCTAATGGGTCTGCTTTCTTTGACCAACTTGGTGCACGTTTGGATTTGGAGGATCCCTGCCCTGCATTCTCTGTGTTGTTTTTGTTCTTTGCTGTCTTCTCCTGACTGATAAGCAACAACTTGGGACTGATCTTTTGCTTCCACTTTGATGCCAACTTCTTTTTTAAAAAAAGTGTTAAAGCTGCATAAACTGAATAATTTAAACAAATGATGGTTTCTGCCAAAGATGGACATGAATAAGTTAATTTTCCAGCTCAGAATGAGTACAGTTGAATTTGAGACTCTGGACCTCAACCTGGTTTGGTTTTGTATTTTTTTCATCCTATCTTGTCTTGTAAATATCACCTGCTTATTAGCACATTACCATGCTTATTTATTTGAAATGCTTTTCTACATTAAGCACATTATTTCTGTACCGCATCTTCTAAACGAGGCCCCAAAGCTGCAAAATGTTGGTATAACTCAGAGATATTAAAACTATGAACCAATGTTAAATGCAGATGGATGGACCCCATTGTCTTCATCTGATGCACATCCAGGTAGTTGACAGATGGTTCCATTTTATGCAGATTCCCTGTATTAATCTGGGTTCCTGGACCAAGGGTGGGTTATACCTCCAATTTCATGCTTTTGTCTCCTGCGTGTTCTTTTAAAGGACTTTATCATGTTAAAATGATGTCATTCAAAGACTGACTACTTTCAGTCTATCAAAGGGGTAAAGGCTATTATATGTGTGGAGGTTTATTGGTTACTCTAAATTTTAAAAAAGTCCCACCCTCCCCATATTGCAAGTGTTAATAGGATTATTTATGGGGATTGAGAAATGGCAAAACTAAAGAATTAGCATTAAAGATCATTTTCAAATACACAAATACTCGAGTGTTTTTAGCATTGGTGGTGGCGGTTATGGTCGATTTTTTTTTCAGGAGAGGTTTTAATGTCTTATTATAATAATAAAAAGAAGTCTGCACTTGAGGGGAAAAAAGTGCCTGTTTTCCACAGGTCTGGTAATGCTTTATTATGTTGATTTCATTTATGATTGATCATTTTATGTACTGGTATGAGCCATAGCAAAACAAGCTATAGTGACCAAAATAGCCCCTGCAGGGAAACAAAGTAGCTGAGCAGCTAAACAAGGGGGTGACAACATGACAACTTCTCGTGCTTGGGAACTCAGCAGACGGTTTCCTCCTTTAGGTAACCGGCTCTGTCCCACGGCTAAACTTGTCTTTCACATGGGAATTGCTTTTGTCGAGTGTGAAAGAGTAAACAATAGCATTTCCCCAGAATGCCAGTTTTATGGAGCCTAATATGCTTGGAAAACAATTAGTAACCTGGAAGTTGTCAGCCCAAAGGAAAGAATAATCAATTGTATCTTGAAATTTTACCTATAACCCTCTGGCCTAGCTTTTTTGTTCCTTATAAGTCAGTATGTTAGCCTTCAGAAAACAATGCCTTTGTACCACAGAACTTGGGGCCTTAAATTCAAGCAAAAAAAAAAAGTAAGTGAAAGAATTGGGGCTTGCTTTTGAAATGTGGTAAACTGGGCCAGCAGTACTTAGCATTTTCCTCCCCTGGAAAAAAAAAGATATGCGAAACTCTCCCTCTTTGGTGGTGGTTGTGGAGAGCACGATTTCCAGCAGGGAGGTGGGCATTATAAAGGGATGGGCATTATAAGGGATGGGCATTATACTTTATGAATTCCATTGTAACTCTTCTTCACAGGGTAATTGATTCTTGCCAGGGAGCCTCATAAAAGAAAAAACAATTATATAGTTTGATGGGGGGAAGAAGGTGACGAGAAAGCACAAAGGAAACACTAGAGATGGAGAAGGGATATGAGGCTGGTTCCTTAGTCCCTGGTCTATATGGAGGCCAAGCGCTTTGTATTTATGGAAAACTGCTCAAATCGATGCTGCCCACATGGTTCTGGATGGTTTCTTGGGTCCTCTGGCCTCCGGAGTGGTTGTGAAAGTACATCCTCAGGACAGAATTTGGGGGCCTCACCATGAAAAGTAAACAAAAGTAACTACTCATTAACGCTCCTAGGAATATAGGACTTGGAAGAACTGTCTATAGTGACTGGTATCCAGCTAGAACATGTTACTCCTGAACCTCCTCATCTTGGACTGAACATCAGCCACATCTTACCATCTTCTGGAAATTTTTATCTACTTCCATCAAGTAGCTTAAACTAATAATTATTGTTTCCATGTGCCTTCGTTGTTGAAACTATCATAATATGTTGTGTCATAAAGTGGGAGCTGACAAAATGTAATTCCCTGGTTGACTTATGTAACAAAGTTTGCCCATCATAAACTAGCCTAAAGAGAGGCTTTTCACCTGGGAGAACATTTTTTTTAGAAATGTGTACAGAGAAATAAGCAACTCTGTTATGTGTTTGTAGCACACCTACACTAACATGAAACATATCTGAGATTCCCATATTTGATTTTGCAGCCATTCTGTTTCTTCTTGTCTGAGGGCTAGGCCTGGGGAGGTGGAGAGGGAGTAGGGAGGGGAATTCTCCTAAAAGTATTTATTTTTTTGGTTAGGAGATTATCTGGGGTGCAAGGAAGCTCAAATCTCATACTGATGCTTTCATTGTTTGTAGCCTCGAAAATAATAGTGATGATGTGAACACAGAATTTAGATTTCACTTTAATATCAAAGAGAAAAAGCACGAGGGATATGATTTCCTGGGATGAGGAGCAGGGAAAACATCCAAGATGGGAAGGGGCATAAGTAAATGAACTAGGTCTCATTCTTAAACTGGATTCTTCAAAGTTAGTCCCCACTGTGAAAGCCCCTGGTCAATGTATGAAATCAAATTTTAAAAAAATCTAACTAGTCCAAGACACGGTAGATGCAATATATGGCCATTCTTTATTATCTTGGCTTGCCTCATTGACATGTTTGGGGTCTTGCTGTGGTAACATGTCAAACTTGTAAAGATAAAACATGGGCATGGTGTCATAAATGGAAACCTTTGATGTGCAGCTGTGTTTTCAAATGAAAAAAGCTGCATGACAGACATTGCCCAGAATGCAAAAGGAGGAATAGAATAATATTTCTGCCTATGGGGCCCAGCTAGAGGAGAAAACTCCTAGGTTGGCAGATGACCGAGTACAGTCATCCTGGTCTGAAGAAGGCTACGGCAATCAGACTACCCTCTACCCCCGACAATATTGTACTTTGCCTTCGGACTTCATGTTTTACGAAAGGACAAAGGACTAATAAGCTACAGAAATCTATCCTAACAGATAGTAACCCTGTCATGTTATACTGCTTCAGCAATATTTTTTTAAGAAGTTATGTGGTGGTGTCTTTCACATAAAATTTCTAAATTGCATTAATTAGTGGTGATGCAGAGTTTGCCTGAAGGAATTAAAAAGAGAAGGATTTGGGGAGTCTTTGGAATCCCGCAGGGAGCCTCGGAATTAATGAAATCATTTCAGTGTATCACCCCTTGCAGCCCTGTATCCACTCCTAAGCTGCCTTCACTGTTACATTATACTAAGAGGAGGAAACAAAGCAGTTAGCAAGTGTCAGAGAAAGCTGATACTGTATGAGTGAAACCACTGATGTAGCATGTGTAAGATTTGCCAAAGATGTTTTCATTTCTGTTTCAGGATCTGAAGAGGGCGATTTGGGTGGGTGGGGGAAAGACATTAGCCACTATTGTTTTTCTTACTTTTTGGAAACTTGGGCTGCCGATCTATCACCAGCATAAACAGAATGTATACATATCAGCAGGACTGACTTAATATTGCCTTGTAGAGAGACTGTATTCATTGGGGGTACTCCTGTCCTTGTGTGGGATTTTTAATGTTGTAATGTATTGCATCCTATGTATTAGAATTCATTTTGTTGTACTATATTGTTTGGCATTTTATTAAAATAAATTGTATTGTATCATATTTGTAAGTTTTAAGAGATAAAATGGATAATATAAAATATAATATTTGTACTATTATATAGTGCAAAAAACTACAGACCTGTGCCTCTGCCTCTTGAATTGGTCCTTTGGACTCTCCTGCACTGGGGAAGGAGGGGAGAAGTGGGGAGAAAACAATCAATAAAGCTGCCACACTTAATGAAATACCTCTGTTTGGTCTGTTGCCTTGAAAGTTATGCTGGGATGAAAGCTTAAGTGGGAAACCATTTTGAACCATTGCCTAGAAGATCATAATACTTGCTATATACATAAATAGCAACTTTTTGTTTATTTATTTATATTGCCCTTTCACATATTATCAGGTTTTGAGGTCTGTGATATCTCCTTTAGAAAATAGGACTCAAACTGGATCTTCCTGGAATTGCTGATATTTGAGGGGTTTACACACGCACACACACACACACACTCCAATAAAGACATGTGTAATTATATCTTCTGTCCCCAAATCCACCATAATCCTATATAAAACCATGTTGCAAAGTCAGGTCTCTTGACAATTGTTCTGGATCTTTGGTTTTTAAAACAAGTGCTTCTCAGGAGAGGAAAATGAATTAGTGTAATTGTAGTGTGCCAACATCTTTGAAATAAAATCTGATAGGAACCTTCCATTAATCCTTGCTAATACTCTCTGTGTCCCGGTTTTTAATTTAGCATCCTAGTATTAGCCTTAGGAGAGGGAAGAATCTGTTGACCATAGACTGACTCTGGAGACAAAATAATGGAGTGTAGACATCAATAAAGCTTTGGGTGGAATGCTTTCACAATTCACTTTGATGTTTGTAGTTTATATTTAAAGTGGTGATCGTGAAGATGCAAGTCGGATGAAAACTGATGAATAACCAAAGCTCCCTTTCTTTATTTACTAGATCAGGAAGCACCCTACCTCCTCCGTAACCTCAGTGATCAGATAGTGGCCATCAGCAACTCCACCACTTTAGACTGTCAGGCAAAAGGTGTGCCAGAACCACAGATAACCTGGTTTAAAAACAACCATGAAATACAGCAAGAGCCAGGTAAGAGGCTCCTTACTCATCCTTCCTCTTTCCCATTCTCCACT